>NC_090265.1:1546181061-1546481061 GCF_040414725.1 Anabrus simplex
AATTTTGTTTTCTGCGCGCCTCAAGGAGGCCTTACTGTGTAATTTGGAGCAAGTGCTCCTAGGTATGAATGGGGTTTTCTGCCCCTCTGTTGAAACTTGTGTTTGGGGTAAAACTGGGCTAATTGCTCAAGAATTGTGAGGTTGGGGCTCGAAGCCCAAATCCTGTAAATATTGTAATTGTATTTTTATTGACTTGCTACTCTGTACCTGTCTTTCGTATTATTTCTGAATTTTGGAAAGAAAATATAACCTTGTTAAATTTTACATTAACTTTAACTTCGTAGTTTGAGACCCGTTCACACCCGCACCTTCTTTCACCTCTAACTACCATGGAAAACTCCGTAACAAGTGGTAGCAGAGCGTGGTTGAATGGGTCTCAATTTAGCCCCTTTTGACGGCTAAACATTGTTTTGTTCCGAACTCTAACAATTTTCTCAGTTGCTGGAATTTTCTGATTTTTTCCAAATTGTTCTGTCATCATGCCCGGCCCTCGCGATGTTCTCCATCTTAACTATTTGCGCAAGGAGGAGTTGATCTATGAATTAACTATTAGAAATGTGCAATCTGGAGGCACGGTTGCGGTAGACACAAACAAGCTTAGAGAGTCCCTTGATTTGCCCATTTCCATCCCCACTTTAGGAGACAAAGAAATTGACGACTCTCTTTCCACGATCATCGAGAATATTACTGGGCTAGCATCCGTAGTTAGTTTTTTTGACGAAAATGATCCTTCTCCTAATCAAATTAAGCGTGTGCAAGCCAGGCTATTTCATTTTTCAAATAGAGTTAACGATCTGTTGTCTCTAAAGTTGAATGACGTTCAGAGGAAGGAAGCTAGTACGGTGCTTGAAAATATTTCTGAATTATCTAGTAAGGTCACTCAATTGTTAACTGGGGAAGTTCCTCCCAAAACTGATCTACCCGCTACGGTGAATGCAGGTAGCGAGGAAGAGCCTCCTAAGGGAGAAGTCAATAGGATAACCGTCGCTGCTCAAACGATCTCTGCCCCATAGGACAACGAGTCTGAACGCCGTGCATCGTTGAATAATGTACGTTCTGAATTAACTTCTTTGCCACTTAAACCTTTACCGACTATGTCACCTGGGTTCAGCAGTTTGCCTCATCCATTGGCAATGTTGCTCAGAGGTATCTCGAAGTTTTCGGTTAATACTACGAGTGAAGTTATTTCTTTCTTAAGGTTTTTAGTTGAATTTCAGGATCATGCCCTTGTTTTTTCTCTTTCTCCATGTCAAATTTTGCAAATCATCTATCCTTATGCAATTGGTATTCTCTCTGACAAAATAGTAAGAGCCATAGCTGAACAGTCATCTTCTTCTTCTTCTTCTTCTTCTTTTATGACCACATAGGATCACTTTAGTCAGTCCGTCGTTCAGGTCTCTTTGAAGGGATTGTTCGGGCTTTGCGGTCCTCCCAGTACTTCTTCAGACGCTCCGATCTTCGTGCCCTTTCCTCAGTTGAAAATGTGCGTGTTGTTGGTTTGTTTTGTGTAAGGGTAAAGCGGAGGTTTGTATTCTTGAGTTTTGTATTCAATTTTATCTTATTTTTGGTGTCTTCTGTTGTAAGGCCTATTTCCTTCAGATCCTCTCTTACTTCTCTTACTTCTCTTTTAAGGAACAGTCATCTATTGAAGATTTTCATGCACACTTGCTTGCAAATTTTATTCCTGCCCGCGCGAGGTCATCTCTGATTCAGAAGTACTATTACCGAGTACAGAGATTGGATGAAAATCTGGCTGATTTCATACAAGACATTAAGTTTTATACTAGGGTGTTTTCTCTTCACTTCCCTGAGGATCAGATTGTACAAGCTATAGTGAAAGGCATTTCACCATCTTATAGGTCATATTTGTGTTTCGCGGCGTGCCCGCAAACCTTCTCTGAACTTGAAGCATTGGCCGTCTCAGCGGAAGGAGTTAGGTACGCCGATTCCTTGCGTGCCGCGAAAGAACCCCCTCCTTCGTTTAGTAATACTCGGCCTCCACTTCGCCGACCTGTTACACCCCGTAAATATTATGCTTGCGGGTCGTCTGACCATCTTCGCAATAAGTGTCCACTGATCAAGTCTAGTGGGACAAGGAATGGGGCTGGTTCATCACAAGGCTGTTTTAAATGTGGGGCTTTCTCACATATCGCCAAAAATTGCCCAAATTCAAATAGCACCCCCTCCTGTTCAACTTCTGGTGCAAATTCCACCAATGCCAATAATAAAAAAAGACTAGTGGTTTCGGCTGAGTCGACTAATCCATCTTTCCGAGGCTCAGACCCTGATAAACAGATCGAAAATTCAGGGAACGTTCAATCTGCAAATCCATCTTTTGAATGCCCCAAAGAGTGTCTGAGGATCGCGGCGGATTCCCCCGCACCGGTTCCTTTTCTTAAGATTGAGTTAAATAACGAGCCTATAACAGCTCTATTAGATTCAGGCAGTGTTTGTTCAATTATTTCGGATCAATGGTATTCAAAATTGAAATCTGTTTGTAAACTACCTGACTATGGCTCATCTCCTGTTCAATATGTTTCGGCTAATTCATCTCCATTAGAAATTCTAGGGTCTTTACAGGTCAAAATTCGTATTTTTAAATTTACATAGAAAATCAAATTGTTTGTGGCCAAGCACTTGTCTTGCCCCATTATATTGGGAGCTGACTTCATTTCTCACACTGGTCTTGTGCTCGATCTTCAGAGTAAGTCGTGCACATTCAAATTTGCTTCCAATTGTAAAATCCCCTTGTTAAAATGTAATTCTGCAACATGTTCATCTATTTCGCCTACCCAGGATGAGATGTTGTTAGACCTTAGACATCTACCTGAGGAGCAGGCTGATAGTATTCGTAAGTTGTGTCAGTCGTTTCCAGAGGTGTTCTCTGATACTCTTGGTGTTACTGACCTTATTGAATACAAAATTGAGGTCACGGATTCGATTCCTGTCCGTTTTCCACCTTATAGGCTCTCTCCACCAAAAATGAAGGCTCTGAAAGAAATCATCGATCAGATGTTGAAGGATGGTATTATTAGGCCCTCGAAGTCGGCGTATTCTTCGCCTATTTTTCTAGTCCCGAAACCCCAAGGTGGCTTCAGGCCTGTCATTGATTATAGGGCTCTCAATCGGAAGGTGGTGTTACAATCTGTGCCCCTTCCTGACCTTCATTCGTGTTTTTCATGGTTTCGTAAGGCCAAGTTCTTTTACTATCTTGGACCTGAATCAGGCCTACAATCAAATTCCCCTTGCGGAAGAGTCTAAACATCTTACAGCGTTTGCCACGGACTGGAATTTATACGAATACAAACGCGTGCCTTTCGGGCTCCCCACGGGAGCAGCTGAACTCACTAGGCTGCTAGATAGGGTCTTCTCTGACATCAAATTTGAGTACTTGTACCACTACTTGGATGATGTCGTCGTATTTTCGGAGACCTTTGAAGAACATCTAGATCATCTGCGAGAAGTTCTCAATCGCCTTCGTAAGGCTGGGCTAACTGTCAAGTTGTCCAAGGTTGCCTTTGCTAAGCCCTCTATGTCATTCCTAGGGCATATTGTGTCACCTGATGGTGTTGCCGTCGATCATTCTAGAACACAGGCCATCCGTGATTTTAAACCTCCCAAGGACATTAAAGGTATCGCCAGGTTCATTGGTATGGTGAATTTCTTCAGGAAGTTTATTCCTAATTTCGCTAATAGAGCGGCGCCCTTGAACCTTCTTCGTAGGAAAGGCATCAAATTTGAGTGGGGACCTTCTCAACAAGCCGCGTTTGAAGATCTTAAATTAGCTCTCTGTAATGCCCCTGTCCTTGCTATGCCTGATTTCTCAAAGAAATTCATCGTCCAACCGACGCGTCGTCGTCAGCAGTAGCTGCAGTCCTTCTTCAAGAGACTGAACTAGGGAGGCGACCCATCGCCTATGCATCTAGGACCTTGTCGGCTCAAGAAGCCAAGTATTCCATCTATGAGCTCGAAGGTTTGGCAGTCTTATTTGCCTTAGAAAAGTTCCGTCTCTATCTGGAACATGTCAAATTCGACCTGGAGACAGAATATCAAGCCTTAAGCTGGGTCTTAGGTAGGCCGCGTCGTACTGGTCGTATAGCCCGTTGGGCCATCCGTATTTCTGCCTTCCAATTCGATGTCAGGCATATCAGAGGTACCGAAAATGTTGTCGCTGATGGACTCAGCCGTATGTTTTCCAACGACGTTGAGAACCATGAACAGGTCGATAGTTCATCTCCTCCCGAGTCCATGCTATCTGATGTTAATGCCATCTTAACAGATGCTCCCATGCTCTTTAGGGATATCGAGAAATACCAACGTGAAGATCCGACGCCGGCTCCGATAATGGAAACCCTTTCTTCTGGGGAACATGTCGTCCCTTATGTTTTGAGGAATGGTGTTTTATGTTGCCCATCGAGGCATGATAAGATGATGAAAGTTGTCGTTCCAGCTGTTCTTGTACCTATGATCTTCAAGTACTATCATGAGACCCCATTAGGAGGGCATCTAGGCATCTTTAAAACTCGTGAGAAGATTCGTGAAATGTTCATCTGGAAGGGGATGGACGGTGAAGTCCGTGAACTAGTAAAGGCTTGTAAATCCTGTTTACTTAGTAAACCAACCATGTCCACCAAGGTAGGCCTTTTGTCTTCTCATCAAGCGTCGCGCCCCATGGAACGCCTGTATATTGATTATGTAGGACCCTTCCCCCAGTCGAAGGGAAATGCTAACAAGTTCATCTTTGTATGCGTAGATGGTTTTACAAGATTTTCCTGGTTATTTCCGACTAAGCTGGCTACCGCTCAGTCCACCATTACTTGCCTAAATTCTATTTTTGCTTCTTTTGGTCCGTGCCAATATATTGTGTCTGATAATGCTAAGGCGTTCACATCAAATCTTTTTCGTAAATTCTGTTTTGACTTGTCCATCTCTCATGTAACTACTTCTGCTTATTATCCTCAACCATCTCTGGCTGAGCGGGTTAACCGTAATCTCAGGTCCGCGCTTATTGCCTATCATCATGAAGATCATTCCAGGTGGGACACGTCCCTGCATTGGTTAGCTTTTGCTTTGAATTCGGCGGTTCATGAATCACATAAATTTACTCCAGCCTCTTTGATGTTCAAGTTTGTTCCCAACACGCCGCTCTCTAACCTCTGGTCTCTGAGTGACATTCTACCTGAGACAATAGATCCGGATAATATCAAAGATCTTTGGAAGAAAGCTAAAGCCAATCTTAAGGTGTCTCATGAAAAGGTTAGGGAAAGATATGATCGTGGACGGAGACCCACCAATTTGAAGGTAGGTGACCAAGTGATGGTCAAGAACTTTGTTCCCGCGGGCAAGCTTGCCCCCAGATTTCATGGGCCGTGTATCATTCTCGATTTCCTTACGCCGGTTACGTTGTTATTAAGTAATCCAGCCACCGAGAGGATATTTAGGGTTCACCTGTCACAGGTGAAACCGATGTAATTTCTGTGTTAACTTGCTTCATATCATTTTGAAAGGAATATGAAGGTTATATTTTTTTGAGTTTTCACTTTTAAGGCATTCTGCCCCTTCTATAATATTTTGTTTTATATGTAAACATTTTGTAAAACCTTCCCCGAACCGTTAAACTGCCATTCTGTCCTTGCCACGGCCATTACCACGCTCCCGTCTCCTGCTCCACACACACTGTGGCTTGCTTATATAAAATGCCATGGATATCTGCACGCCGCTGGCCCCTCAACCTCTCCACAAAGCCTGTGCCCTCAAAAAAATAGATGATGGTCCAACAAAATTCTGCCGCCTAGCTTTAATGTTTCAGTGCCCCCGCAGCCGCGCGGCGCTGTGCCGCGACTGGGATACAGGAAGGGCCCCCTCTACTCCAGCGAGGACGACAGGTGCACGGCGAGCCGGAGCCCTCCTCCCGGCCAAGGCTGATGTGCGGCGCACGACCTGCAATTTGCCCGCAGCCTGTATATGTTCACCGCGGGCGCGGCGTGCTTCTACACCACTGCTCCCCTCATAGTGCGGGCGAGCGGTATCTCAGGGTACTTGAGGGGTCCGAGCGGCCGCCTTTGGACGCAAGCTGCAACGGCCGGTCTGGCCATCCAACTTAATCAACATCGAAATATTTAATCAACTACATGGACATTTACTATCAGCAATTACTACACTTGGGAATTCAACAGCAATATTTGGTGGACTTTGGAAATTTTTCTTCACTTTCAAGTATTAAAAGTTTTTCCTCTGAATTCAACTTCTACAAACATAAAGATTACTTCAGCAGTTACTACGAGAATTTTTGAAACTGGATCAAATCAAATTTTCACTATTTTGATAAATGCTTCTGCAATTAATCTCCATAGCAACATCATAACTTGGACCTTGTTTTCAAACAAAAGTGTATGTTCTTCCGTGTTACCCCCTTGGAGGAACTTTTTGGGGGGGAGGTCTGTACCGGGCGGTACACCTCCACGCCGCTTATTTAAAACTTGCGCCAGTTGAAACTCCCCTACTGGGAGAAGTCTGAACTTTGTCTTATGTGTTAATTTTCAAGTTACCCTGAAGATGCCACTACTTGGAAATTTTGAAGTTTCTGAACTGTGTTGTTTTCGACGTATTTTTGTTTTGCTTGTAGTAAGAAGTGTGAACATTCTCTTCTAGAGGACACTACTGAAGATCAACAATAGTGCACCCTAGTGCGAAGTGAAAGAACTGTTTTTTGGAGAAATTTTTATTTCAAAAGTTTGTTTCTTGTTAAATTTCTTTCTGTTATTGTTTAAGTTGGCTGTATACCCCTTTCTTTCCCCTTGTTTTGTATTTAGCCAATCCCGAATTTTTAAAATTAATTTCTAACCAATCAGGTGTATCTTCTCCAAAGGGGATATGTTGCTGTACCCTAGCCAATAAATGATTGTGGGCGGGTGTTTTTCTTCCTGAAACGCCTCGAACTTTCTGCGAGAGTATTTAAACTGCTGATTTTAGGGTCTCTGCGCCACTTCAGTACCATCTTTCAGTGTGTAAAGTACATAGCAGAGGGCGGGAAGCGCCCCTTTCTTCGGGCAGCAGCTCAATAACCAGGTAATGGCCTTTTAATAACTTCTTTTCTTGCTAGCTCAGCAGTTTAACTCTCGGGGCGAGTCCGAAGCGTCTCTACCATGTAACTTTCCCTAAAATGTAAAGACTCTTAGCCTCTATTCTCTTCCAAAACTACATATTGGGATAGAGAGAGCTTAACCCTCTCGATCTCCCACTCATATTGTTCTGAGGTGAACTTATTTTTCTCAACCGATTCTTCCGTAACAGTAATGTAAATTGTTTCTTTCTTAAGTCACCTCTTTAGTATGGGATTAGCCCTTGCATTAGCGGCCTAGTGCCAGATTAGGGTTTTAAACAAGTGTATTAGGAGTGCAGATCGCCTCCTCTCAATTGTTATTTTAGAGGTCATGTAATTAACCTTCTTCTCATTTAATAGACCTCAGTAGGTTGGGTATTTTACCCCTGTGTATATGTCCTTAGAGGACAGCTTGAAGGTGGAATTAGGTGTGGCCTTTGACAGGCCTGAATTTTGAGAGCAAGTTGCTCTTTCTTGAAAATTTTGTTTTCTGCGCGCCTCAAGGAGGCCTTACTGTGTAATTTGGAGCAAGTGCTCCTAGGTATGAATGGGGTTTTCTGCCCCTCTGTTGAAACTTGTGTTTGGGGTAAAACTGGGCTAATTGCTCAAGAATTGTGAGGTTGGGGCTCGAAGCCCAAATCCTGTAAATATTGTAATTGTATTTTTATTGACTTGCTACTCTGTACCTGTCTTTCGTGTTATTTCTGAATTTTGGAAAGAAAATATAACCTTGTTAAATTTTACATTAACTTTAATTTCGTAGTTTGAGACCCGTTCACACCCGCACCTTCTTTCACCTCTAACTACCACGGAAAACTCCGAACCAATTCACATAAAAATAGCCATATTCTTCCTCTTTCAGAAAATATTTTTATTTTAGTAATTCCGGCTTGTTTAAAACTTGTAGAAGCCATTTAATATGAGCCCGCAAGACATTTAAAAGCCCAGAACTACACCTACTTCTCCTGTAACGGCATAATGATAGTTTACTGTGTGTTTTTCGCTGGATATTCAAGCATTACGCCGCGTATTTGCCGTAGAAGTACACTTCGGCATGCTAACAGTCACTTGTTCACTACGTAATCAATACAATTACGTTATGTTAGGAAATATTGTAATTTGAACTGACGATCATGGCTCAGTCCGGTGGTATTTGAAGGTGCTCAAATACGACAGCCTCGTGTCGGTAGATTTACTGGCACGTTAAAGAACTCCTGCGGGATTAAATTCCGGCATCTCGGCGTCTCCGAAGACCGTAAAAGTAGTTAGTGGGACGTAAAGCAAATAACATTAATTAATTATTTGAACTGACGGACAGAATGTTGTACCTCTTCCAAAATAGTATTCAATTTATATCTGCCACACATGAATACTTTGATAGTTTAAATATATTATGTATTTGTATTATTTACATTTAAGAATTCGTATTTGTGTTAATCGTAGTGGTACAAGCATGGCTCCCTTGTTTGTTTATATTTTACTAACATGCAGAATATGGTTTCAATTCAGAGTGAAATATCTAAACTATTGATTTTTCATTGGTGTATATCTTAATTCCTTTGTAAATGAGTGGGGTATTGCAATAAAACAGCACAGAACACCCAGAACACCCGTAGAACTACAATCAGGAGACTTGGCGTCACTGAACTAAGCATAAACAAAGCAAGCGCACTCCTCGTGGTCAACTACACCGTGCGCTCGCTGCCATCTTACTACGCCAGTCATCTTCTATTCGGCTTATTGCTACCCAAGCTACCAGGATCAGTGGCATTTGCACGACAGGTTACATGTCAGAATCTCTTCACGTGCGGCCGTTCGAGGTGGTTGCACTCATTAAAGTGTCTCGCAGTATGTGCTGCATGTAATGTTTTTAATGTCCCCAATCCCCATGGACTTAATGTTTTTATCAATCCCAAATACCGCCTCTTTTTTCTGTGTATCATTTTTGAGTCAGATGCGTGTATTCATACGGGGTGTTCATAAATTATTATCATTTTGTATATAATTTTTTATGTATGTGTGATGGTCAGTTTACCGTCCTCATGAAGGTTAAAACGTTTTCATAAGTACCAGTTCCTTTCCTAATACAATAGACAGCTATTTTCAAAAGTTTCATTCGTGCTAATTAGACCTGCTAATTTCCACCCATATTCATATGACAAACGGAAGCGCGGTGAACATTCTTGACTCGGCGAGGGTTCGCACCTCTACCACCTCAAGAGCAGTGTCCTGAAGCGTGAGATATTTGGACGGGGAAACAGCTGGGAAGGAGGACCAGTACCTCTGCCAGGTGGGCTCACCTGCTATGCTGAACAGAGGCCTTGTGGGGATAGGAAGATTGGAAGGAAGAGGGAAGGAAGCGGTCGTGGCTGTAAACTAGGTACCATCCCAGCATTTGCCTGGAGAAGAAGTGCAAGAACCACGGAACCATGGAAAACCACTTCGAGGATGGCTGAGGTGGAATCGAATCCCCTCTACTCAGTTGACACCACGAGACTTAGTGGACCCTGTTCCAGTCTTCGTACCACTTTTCAAATTTCGTGGCAGAGTCGGGAATCGAACCCGAGCCTCCGGGGGTAGCAGTTAATCACACTAACCACTACTCCACAGGGGCGGACTAATAATAATAATAATAATAATAATAATAATAATAATAATAATAATAATAGTTTTACGTCCCTCTAAACACTTCTGTGGTTTTTGGAGACGCCGAGCTGATGAAAGTTTGTACTTGCCAGTAATTCATGTCATTAATGTGCATTGATTTTAACCTGACATTCACTTTTCTCAAGAGACATTAGTTTTGTGGATCCACATGAAGGTTCAAACGTTTTAAAGTATGCCTCCGTAAGTACCAGTTCCTTTCCTAATACGATACGTAGATTGCGCTATTTTGAAAAGTTTCATTCGCGCTAATCAGACCTGCTAATTTCTACCCATGTCTATGTGACAAACAAAGCGTGGTGAACATTCTTGATTGTAGATCAATGATATGCGTTTAAGAATATTGTTACGCTGTTGCAAGTTCACATCATTATTATTTAACACAACGAAATCAGAGATTTGTCAGCCCATTGTTTGGAACATTCGGAAGAGAAGCCTGTACAAAGTTGTTTTTGCTGGAATGATTTGCAATTTCAACTTCTCAGATTCATGGTCATTTAATGCAAGTACTTCATGTATTAAATTATTATCTTTATGAGGCACCCAGGAATTAAATGGTAAATAGTTTAATGGATCAGCAACACTGTACAATTAAATTAGGGGCTTTAAACATACCATGCTGGTGGCTTTGATTCCTGCAGCACGATAAATAGTCAGTGAAGGAGACGTCCCATGCATGATATAGGCCTAATTGGCATCATTGTGAATGAATGTGCCAGTGCGCTTTGTGATTGTGTAACACCACATTATATCTTCTTACCACGGCGACACTCTGCATTATACACATCGTCTCTTCTCTCAAGGAATACAGTTCAGAATATTGTTAGTAGTTTATTATTATTTTTATTCATCTTATTTTCGTGTGACAAACTGCGTAATTTTTCGTGATCCCATGTGAAAATGTTGCTTGAAATTCCATACCTATGTTGCACTTGCTAACAAAGTGATTTAGCTTCTTCAAGGGAGCATTTTTGTAAGTTCATATCGTGCATTTACAAGTAGTTTGCGCAAGCTTCCGTAACTTTCGTAAACACCACAACGTACAAATACTTATATTTAACTGTGACTGTTAAACCGCTGTAAAAGATGACTTGCCAATAGAATTCGCTTTTGCAATACCTTCCTTTACACGATACAACTGCGTCTCGTGCTTCAATCGAGGATATCTGTTTTTCAGAGTTCCATAATAAGTGAGGAAATACTTGCTTTGGCTTCCGCTCCTTTACACTCAACCATGTGTTTATAATCTATTTTTTCTACTGACCATTCTACTCTATGCTTTTCGGGGCTCAGTGGACCTTCTGATGTTGATTCCTGTTTTGATGAAGGCTAAGTAGATTCTTCTGATGGAGATTCGTATTCGTCGGGTACTAACACTGTTTCAGATATTGGTTCCTATTCATTAATACGTAAAGTCTGTATATATTATATCTGTATTAGACTCTAATATATCTACTTCGTAACGACCCGTACACAACTCACGAAGCCAGGTTCACTGCAATTACGGTACTCTCTCTCTCTCTCCCACTTCCCCCTACATCGTGCCAAGAGTTCAAAAGAACTTCACTGCGAATGGACACTGACGTTGACGACCCCCCACCCGCACATCTTTAGCATCCTGTAACTCGTAAGTATATGCACGATAGGATATAATATTGGAGGGTTTTACATATTTCAGCGTGCTCTTTCAAATAGTGTACAAATCAGTTTCAAGTTTTCTTAACATTGATCGATGGTCCTTTGTCAGTGAAGTGAAGGTAGCCCCCGGCCTTCTAGCGGTTTTAAGTTGGCAGCCCATCGCACCTCCTGCTTCAAAACATAAATGAAAAAGCAAACTCACCTCCTTACAGGCTATGAAGTCCCTTGGAGGGGTAGAAGTTAAAGGCTTCCGCCATCTATAACCTCGAGTGGTTAACTCTACTACGTACCACCATGAATTAACCTGATGCTCATTTTTTTGGTGTAGACTGAGTTAACATTAAGGCCATGAACACGTCCGGAAGTGAAAATCTTGTTTCTTAAATTTCTCGACTTCTTGACGGGGAATCGAACCCACCCCTTCCGGACGAACCGAGCACACCTTTAACGCGTCGGCTAGGCAGCCCTTTGCTTCAAAACATACCGTACCACAACCTAAGAACCTCATATACTCTCTATAGGACAGTAATGATGATGTGTGCAGTAACAACTAAAAGAGTGGTAGAGAGGGTTGGCAGGTTCAAACCCAGCAGAAATAGTAGAATTTTAGAAGAATTTGTGACAGGCTGTCTTAAACGTGCTAGGCGATGAAAAGCTATCTACCGGTAGTACGTTCCTTAGTCTCAGAACAGTGATTAGGAAGAAATGGCTGTGCGGTGCTATTTCGAGCAGTGATCTGGATCGAATATTCATTTCGTGAAATCAATCTTGAACTTATGTTATCTTTGAATTCGTATGTGATGCGTGTGACCAAAACGTAAAATGAGCCAAGGGAGGACCTAGTGATAGTAATGGTTAGATCTATGAGAGCTTGCACAGTTAAACTTCCTCTTAAAGCAATAATCACCACCACCGCTGAGATAAAGACGAAGGCATTAACAGGCCACAGGATCTTACACTTAACACGAGTCAACTGTCACGAAAGTGAAGAAAATCGTATGAAAGGGTTTTTATATATTTATTTGTTCGGTTCCTTGGATAAACGATCAGCGTCGAGGCCTTCGATTCAGAGGGTCCCGGGTTCGATTGCCGGTCGGGTCGATGATTTTAACTGCGCCTGTTTCACTCCACTAATTAGGGACTGGGTGTTCGTGTTCGTCGCAGTGCAATCCTCTTCACGCACGCACAACACATCACACTAAAAATCATCACAGAAAAACGCAACAGTGAATACCTACATAGGGTTGGTGTCGGGAGGAGTATCCGGCCGTAAAACAAGGTCGTGTGTGACACAGTTAGCACCCGCGACCCCACCAAAGTGTAGTAAGTCGGTAGAAGAAGATTTATTTATTTATTTATTTATTTATTTATTTATTTATTTATTTATTTATTTATTTATTTATTTATTTATTTATTTATTTATTTATTTATTTATTTATTTATTTATTTATTTATTTATTTATTTATTTTCTTAATCTCTTTACACTCAAAGTCGGCTTTTCCCATGGACTCAGTGAGGGATCCCACCTCTGCTACCACCACTGGGTCGTGGGATACAACTGGGAAGGAGGGCTAGTACCTCGCCCAGGTGGCCTCACCTGCTATGCTGAACAGGGGCCTTGTGGAGGGATGGAAAGATTGGAATGGACAGGCAAGGAAGAGGGAAGGCGGCAGCCGTAACCTTAAGTTAGGTACCATCCCGTCATTTGCCTGGAGAAGTAGGAAACCACGGAAATCTACTTCGAGGATGGCTGAGATGGGAATCGAACCCACCTCTACTCATTTGACCTCCCGAGGCTGAGTGGACACCAATCCAGCCTTCATACCACATTTTAAAATTTCGGGAATCGAACCCGTGCCTCCGGAGGTGGCAGTTAATCACGCTAACCACTACACCATAGAGGCATACCCTATTTATTTATTTATTTATTTATTTATTTATTTATTTATTTATTTATTTATTTATTTATTTATTTATTTATTTATTTATTTATTCATTTATTTATTTATTTATTTATTTATTTACCCCCCCCCCCGCAGCGTTGGTTTTTCCCTCGGACTCAGCGAGGGATCCCACCTATACCGCCTCAAGAGCAATGTCCTGGAGCTTCAGACTCTGGGTCGGGGGATACAACTGGGGAGGCGGCGGCCTCATCTGGTATGCTGAACAGGGGCCTTGCGGGGGGATGGGAAGATTGGAAGGGATAGACAAGGAAGAGGGAAGGAAGCGGCCATGGCCTTAAGTTAAGTACCATCCCGGGATTTGTCTGGAGGAGAAGTGGGAAACCACGGAAAACCACTTCAAGGATGGCTGAGGTGGGAATCGAATCCCCTTCTACTCAGTTGACCTCGCAAGACTAAGTCGACCCCGTTCCAGCCCTCGTACCACTTTTCAAATTTCTTGGCAGAGCCGGGAATCGAACCCGAGCCTCTTGGGGTGGCAGCTCATCACGCTAACCACTACACCACAGAGGCGGACATTTATTTATTTATTTATTTATTTATTTATTTATTTATTTATTTATTTATTTATTTATTTATTTATTTATTTATTTATTTATTTATTTATTTATTTATTTATTTATTTCAAAAGGCCCATAACAGTGCAGTACAATTAGTTACATATGACATCAGAGAAGAAACTAAAGAACATTGCTGTAGCATAGGGCATTGAATTCTAATATTTAGATACTGTAGTAACAGAAACAGAGTGTGAACAGAAGTAATATAAAATGCTAACACAGAACCCTATAAATTTTTATTCATTCAGATAATAAAAAGTGATTAGTTTTAAAGACTGACATTTCAGTACTTTTTCGAATATGCTCAGGAATGCTGTTGAGAAACTCGACAGAATAATACCACAAACGGTTGAGGCGCTGGCCTTCTAATCCCAAATCGGCAGGTTCGATCCTGGCTCAGACTGGTGGTATTTGAAGGTACTCAAATACCACCTCTTGTCGGTAGTTTTACTAGCACGTAAAAAATTCTTGCGGGACAAAATTCCTGCACCTCGGCGTATCCGAAAACCGTCAAAAGTAGTTAGTGGGAAGTGAAAACAATATTATTGTAATTTAATACCACAAAGATTGGTATAGGCCTATTTAGTAGATTTCATGGATTTGTGGTTTATAATAGTTGCTCTTGTAATGTGTGCGTGTATAACAGAATTAATTTTATATATTTCAGTTTAGACAACACAATAGCTTAGTCTTCTTTAAATCATTTATAACTTATATATAAACAGGTGGCTCACGGACGCCGTACTTTCTACTTATAAATGTCCCGCATGCATAAATGATGTGTGGGGTGTCTACCAACTGATTTTAACAGGGGAACTATTGCCAGCGGGCAGGTTACGTCAGAATATGAAGAGATAAGAAACAGAGTCACACTCGCAGCATGTTACTCAGCGCTGGCGGTCGAATGCACCCCTTGCATTAGTAAACATCGTTTTCGACCGCATAGTTCTAGGCTGGTGTTTGGTACAGCCGCACTATATTTACTGTCTGCTTATCGCCAATGGCTAGTGTGTTCAGCAGCGGTGAATACATAGACATTATTTTAAACTGGACAACCTGGTCGGAATGCAACAGAAGCTCCAAACAGACGTACGACTTCTACACACATATTTCACCGAACAGTATCGTTTTTTTTTTTTTTTTTTTCATACAAGCAACTCTTTTATCGAGTGGAATGTCTACACATGTATAAATTAACAAGTGATTAAATTTCCTTTTCTGCATCTTTGGCGTGTTAACAAACAGCAGCGGCAATTAGGGGGTGGGGCGTGAAGGGAAAGTCGCCCCCGCCCCTCGCCACTTTGTGGAGTAAACATTACATATTCACTTT
The DNA here is from genome assembly GCF_040414725.1 of Anabrus simplex. NCBI lineage: Eukaryota > Metazoa > Arthropoda > Insecta > Orthoptera > Tettigoniidae > Anabrus > Anabrus simplex. Next base: position 1,546,196,318 of record NC_090265.1, read on the forward strand.
ATCCACCTGGAACTAGGAATTATTTTTATTTGTTTTGCTAATTGCTTTACGTCGCACTGACACAGATAGGTCCTATGGCGACGATGGAATAGGAAAGGGCTAGGAGTTGGAAGAAAGCGGCCGTGGCCTTAATCAAGGTACAGCAACAGCATTTGCGTGGTGTGAAAATGGGAAACCACGGAAAACCACCTTAAGGGCTGCCTACAGTGGGATTCGAACCCACGATCTCCCGGATGCAAGCTCAAACGAATTATTTGTAAAAGAAACGTTATCTGTACAAGCCTTTGTGTCTTATCTGCTAATCCTTTTCTTTATTTTCCTTAATTATTATTAACATAATTTTTGGCGGAAATAAGCACCAAATACCGTTCGTCGCGGCTAACCAATTTGTATAGCGCTACGGCAAGTAGTGGAGACTTTGCATGTGCTGTGGGGAAGGGTAGTAGGGGTATAATGTGTTTGCCAAGGTCGTGGACACTGAGTTATAATTCTCCGGTATGCCGCACGCATTCGTCAGTCTGGCAGCCTCTTCAGTGTCTGTTAGTTCCTTAGTGTGTATTAAAATACTAAATAACTTTTAATTGTATGATCATGCCGTACTTCTATTTAATTGTACCGGCTGAGCTAGCCGTGGAGTTAGGCCCGCGCAGCTGCGAGCTCGCACCCGGGAGATAGTGGTTTCGAATCCCACTGTCGGCAGCCCTGAAGATGGTTATCCGTGGTTTCCCATTTTCACACCAGGCAAGTGCTGGGGCTGTACCGTATTTAAGGCCATGGCAGCTTCCTTTCCACGCGTAGCCCTTCCCTGTCTCATCGTAGCCATAATTCCTATCTGTGTCGGTGCGACGTAAAACCAATTGTAAAAAAAATACTCTACTATTTTGCTTTACGTCGCACCGACACAGATAGGTCTTATGGCGACGATGGGACGTGAAAGGCCTAGGAATGATAGCACAGTCATTGCATGTATGATTATTTTAAAGTGGTTGTATTTCCTCGTAAAACTAGAGGTCACGTGACAATGATCGCGATATCCAAACTTACTTCCTTTATGTCTGGACTTGTGGCTTTAATTGTTATCGCTCGTCAACTGGGTGTTTGTGCTGTTTTGGGGTAGGTGTAGTCCCCATCCTCACAGATGGAAAGGTCAACTCGAAAGATCTCCACTAGGCCATTATTATTATTATTATTATTATTATTATTATTATTATTATTATTATTATTATTATTATTGCAAGGCTGAGTGACTTCGACGGTAGAGTGCTTGTCTCCCAGCCCCACGTCTGGTCATACTTGAAGATGTTCGAATACGTCAGCGATAATGATTAGCAGTTTAGTATCGCTCTAGCATTATTAAGTTATTTGCGATGCAGAGATAGAAAGAGCTAGAACTCTGAAGGCGGCGACTGTGAATCTAATTAAGATACAACTGCAACATTCACCTGGTGTGAGAATAGAATAGCTGTCGATACTGGAATTCGAATCAGTACCCTTCTGAATGCATATTTACTCCTGTACGACCCTTTTCACCAAGGCAACTCACCCGATGGATGAGAAGGGAGTTTCAGTGTATCTATCTTCTGAATCTCCTTACCTGGGACTGCGTCCATCGCTCAAAGCGATCCTAATTTCGTGACAGAGCCGATAATCGAACCAGTCAACCGAGTACTAAGCGAACGTCTTTACGACGAAGACATGTACATGGAAACATCTTCCGAAACAAGGTGATACAATGCGGAAAGAATATTACTGGGTTTGGTCTATAAAGTGGTATAAATAAACACCAGTATCCTTGACACTCCAGGTTAGATGACTTCATACAGCTGTATAAATAAAACTCACATAACTGGTTTACTGAGTAATGGCAATGTCGTCATACAGGCTGCGGGTTGCAGCCTACAGCCCCCGTCCTCGTCAGCTTTACAATCAAGCATACGACGACAGTTATACGCATACTTTATTTATCCTGCCTTTACCCACCAGTTTCCCAGTCTGTCGAACACACAGAGAACGGTTGCCAAAACCCTCGCAGTAAATGCTAGAGTAGATGCAAAGAAGGATAAGTTCCATATTTCAAGTTCCTATATTAAACAGAAATAAACATAGGCCCAAGTATTCTAAATATTCGAGTGTGACTTGATAGAATCTGATGGTGTTCCTTCAGGAACGAAACATGTCATATTTTGTTTTTAATAGGTTTACAAATCTCCTTCCCAAAGACAGAATTTATAACAAGCGTAACCAAATAAAAAATGTTTACTCCTTTAACCCTTAATCGGGCGCATAGCGGTCTAAACGACGAACCTCTAAAAGTTTTGGATAAGGAATCCATCTGAAGGTCAGCTATGCCCCCCCTCCTCCAGACTATCTCCCCTAAGGAATCATCTAGCCACCTGATAGGGTGGCCCCTCCTCAGTCGCCCTGTAGACAGGGAGGTGGAGGGTCGAGTCAGTCTGCGGTCTTTTACACCGGTGCGCCCGTTAGTGTACCTTGTGTCTCGGTCATTGTGACCAGTACGCGCCCGGCTGTGTTTTACTAGATTCGTTTAATATCGTGTGCATATACATCTCAATATGGATCCTGCTGAAGAGGAAAGAATCCGATTATTGATAGAGAGTGCTGAAAAGGAAGAAAGTGAAAGAATAACTGCATTTGTGAAAGACAGAGACAAAGCAGTAGGATGCCTATTGGAAGAAGATGAGGCATCAGAAGATAATTCCAGACAGTAGCCACAAAGTGATGATGAAGGTGAAACTGACAATCTTCAGGTTAGTGACCATGATACAGATAGTGAGCTATCTGGTGATGACGGATGCGGTGCTGGTGTTTCTGAAGTAAATTTGACAGGCAAGGACGGTGAGACAAAATGGCGTGCGCACCCAACATTCGCAAGGAATGGTCGTGGACCAGGTCATAATATTGTAACACGCCTTCCAAGGTCTAAAGATTTAGCCAGGAATGTTAAAACTCCAATTGAAACCTGGGAGATATTTTTTCCAGACGATATTGTACAAAAGATTGTCGACTATACCAATATTTGGTTAAAACAATGTCAATAATTCTTCAGTGTGTTCACATAAAGGAAATAGTGCAAAATTGAACTTGAAAATGAACTCAAATATACGTAAAATAATGTATAATTCTTTCATATACATGTTTTTCACAAAGGTGGTTGTTATGCTGTTAAATTAGAAGTTTCTATCATTTGAAATACAAATATTTCTGAAAAATATTAATTTATGATTACTCATGCCAGAAATATTACAGTGACAATGGATGAAGGGTAGGATAAATATATATCCAGTTCAAATAGCTTCCATTTTACAGACCATAAAGAATAAATAGAACGGAAAGTTATTTTCCAAAGCTTTCGAAATTTATTTGTTAATAAACTCAATTTTCAACAAGATTTTATTTTTCTAAAGCGATCATTGAGTACGTAAAAATGTTTTAAATATTATCTAAATAAAAGTAAACTTATTTGCAACAGTATTAAACTTCAACATTTTTATTAGATTCCAAGGCCGTATAATAAATTATGAAAATAATCGCTGCGGTCTAAAAGACCGTGCGCGCCCCAGAGTGTTCGTTGGAAGGGCCCGCCCGATTGAGGGTTAAATATTTAGGTGAATGGATAAACATAAACAACAACGAAAAACACAGTTTGGAGGAAAGAGCAAGTTGCATTCCAGATCACTAGAAATGTATAAAAATAAAGGCTTTGTCATGGAACACCAAACTTAAACATCACAATACAGTGATGAGACCTGAGGTTCTCCATGGAGCCGAAACACTAAAACTAATGCGGAAACGTGAAACCGAAAAAATTATGAACATAGGAAGAATACTCGTTAGAAGCATTCTTGGCCCAAGGACAACAGAAGCAGAATATAACAGACCACGATCTAATACAACATCTATGTTCATGTGGAGAATATAGTACACGCCATGCGGAAAAGAAGAGTGCCATATTTCGGACATTTGAACGGAATTAATAATGTCAGACTGATAAAACAAAAGTTTTTAATAAAATCATGAAGCTCGGAGTACAACCAACATGGTTACACAGACATTAAATGATCTCATAGAAGCAAACATTGACATCAAAGATACACATAACAGGAAGTTAGTGAGGAACAAAATTCCAAAAGTGATCCTCAGGGATGAACAAGAAGGAAAAAGAAAGCGGCCACATAAGATAGAAAAGCTCCGGAAACAGAGATCAGAACGAATGAAACAAATGAGGGCGGAAGTATTGATTTGACGTGCTCTGTAAAAGTGCTATTCGATTAAATAAATAAACTATGCCTTTGCTTTTTACCGTGTGTTATAGTGTAATATTTATAGTAAACCTATGTGTTCGACAAACTGAAAACAAGTAGAAACAGTGAGTCAAAGAGAAAAGAACAAACCTAAGAGAGTCTATAATATAGGTGCTTGTTGTTTTAAGGGCCCTAACATCGAAGGTCATCGGCCCCTATAATATAGGCTATATATTATACAGCTTGCTCAAAAAGAGAGTGAGCGATGGTATCGCATATCCCTCGCATTTAATCTGTTATGAGGTTTAATTTTAATTATTAAAATTATTAAATTATTATTAAATTCACCTCCCATGTAGATACAAAGCCTGTGGATTTCTACAACAAACATTTTAACTATAGGTTCGATTGTATAGTTGAGGACAAAACATGACGACCTCAGTTCCTAGAAGCGAGCTGGAAGCCAGCTGTAAATCCCACCCTGCACCCTGCTGAGTTAATGAGCTCTAAGTGATCCTTGTTTGTTTTGGAGAGGCTGCCAAACCGCTTTCTTCCTCATTCTCTGTAGCATTTACCCTTTCTTCGTGTAGAGTGCAGTAGCCGATTTGGCATCAATGGCTGCAGCAGAGGTTGTAAATCCTATTAGTCACTAATAGACACCGAGCTGCCGCTGGAAAGTAGTGGTGTGAAGCGAGGTCGTTATGATTTTTCCCCAACTATACCTGCGAGGAACATGCACGATACCTTACGCTTTTTCCATCCTCAAGCGACTGTACAACGTAAGAAAGCGGAGCCAGGTATCAACTTAGCGGTCCCGTCTAGCCTATAAGCCTGAAAACACCCTCAAGATGTAATCGAGTCGATGGAGATTGGAAATAGTGCGATTCATTCACAACTCCATTCAGAAGGAAAAAATCTACCTAAACCTTAACTCCTTATTTCTAACACCCACTCGACGCACTCTACGTGCAAGCTGTGGGTTTTGCTTGGTTTTGTTTTTCAATTTATTTGGCACTCGGCAAGTAGCCATGCAGCCAGCAAAACATCATTTACAAACACATAAAATACGATATATAAAATAAGACGCTGTCTTAAAGACATGCAACAGATGAAATATCTCAATACCAAGGATATAAAACTCATTTTATTCACTTCACAGCACACGCAAACGAACCTTCGGCGATATATGTCTCATTTCGATCTTCAGATCAGTCATATGTAAACAATGGCGAAGCGATGGGTAAATGTTGTTATCAGATCTCCTTGGTAAACATATTAACTTATACTGGTAGGAAAGGGACATGAATAAGGGCCAGTTGTTCATGTAACACATTTTGTGCCTGTCGATATTTACTGCAACCGAGAATGATGCGGTTAAGATCGGCAATTTCCTCTTGGTCCTTGTCGCACGTAGGAGAATCCACTACCCTAATCCGATGAGGATGGTGTGGGTAGCAGCCATGACCGAGACCTACTAAGTCGTAATTTGTCAAACCAGGGTCTTGTTGGAATGTGAGGCTGATGAGCAGAGTAGTGTCGTTTTTTAACCTCCTGCAATATCTTCCAGTTATTCGACCAGTCATTGTGAGATAGTTTGCGTAGTAATTGAATGAATTCTGTATACGAAACCGCCATAGCGCTATAGGCTCCATCTGAGATTCTCTGCTTTGCTGGTTGTTATGCTCTATGCCAGCGTGTCCTTTCAGCCAAAATGTTGATGCCGGTGATTTTTTCTCTTCATGTCGTTTGCATTGCTACTTAGGAAGCGTGATAAGCCAATATGGAGGTGCATTTAGAGGTGTGCTGAGTCGTATAAATAAAGCCAAAGGAGCTTTTGCACAGTTACGACCAATATGGGGATCCCCTCACATTCGTATAAAAACGAAGCTAAGGATGTTTAATTTAAATGTTAAACCTGTGTTACTGTATGGAAGTGAGACCTGGAAAGTAACCAAAGACATTACCACAAGGTTACAGACTTTTATAAATCGGTGTCTGAGGTACATTATGAGAATATGGTGTCCAAAGACCATCACAAACAAAGACCTTTGGGATGCCATAAGTCAGTCCCATACAGGATTGGGCACATCCTGAGAAGACCACAAGAAAGTGTCACAACGCAGGCATTGAGTCGGAATCCACAAGGCAGTCGCAGGCAAGGCAGACCGAGGATTACCTGGAAGAGAACCATAGACAAGAAGATTGCTGGAGTTAACAAGACATGGAGGGAGGTGAAAGCATTGCCGGCAGATAGAACAAGGTGAAGAAATTTCGTCGAGGTCCTATGTTCCACCTGGAATTAAATCTAAGTCATGTCATTTGCAAAATGTCAAAAAAGTAGTGATTACATTTTACGGTTCACTGAGGGTCGCTGTAGAACATTTTGTGCATCCAGCTGTGGGTTCGACACAGCCCCGCACATTTTTGTGAAATATTCCCATTCTTCTATTACTCTAATGACCTTGTCATTTTCTATTTCCTAAGTCACGGCCGTGAAAACGTCACGCAGTGCAAAAACTGCGACATGAACTACTAAAACTTTCTTCAGCTTATCCCAGGTCGCTGGAGCCGCCCCGGTTCATTTTGGTTTTGGTCGAGGAATTGAGGCCGGATCCCCTTCCTGATGCCACGTGGTTTCTGAGATGAAGATCTCAACACAGAATTACCTGGGATTCGAGCCTCAGTCTTCCGAATGGGAAGCCCGCAGCTAAGCCACTGAGCTATTCATTCCCGCCTCCCTCCCACATGAGCTACAACTCCAAATATAATTATGAATAATAAACCATCTGGTGAGTTACAAGCGTACGATTTTGTCAAGAGAGGAACTAACAATTGAATTCAACCATTTCGATATTATTAGGACAATTGTAGTAGGCTACATCGCGATTCAATTTTGAGGAAGGGTAGTGAAATCTTTATGAAACTGAAAGTTTTTCTGTCTTTTTTTCACGCAGCAACAATTCTGAATTAGTGGTCAGTGTCTTGACTTCCGGGTCATGGGATGCGGGGTTCGATTGCTGGCTGGGCCTGAGATTGTAATCCAAATGCTTGATTATCTTGGCTCGGAGATTGGTTATTTGTGGTGTCCCCAATATTCCTTCAACTTATAGCCTCGTCAAAGAGAAAGAAACGAAGAGAAATATTTAACACAATATGTAAAAGATGGCGAGAATATAATTGTGATAGGAGACTCGAATGCCGTGCTAGCCCAGGGAAGAGAAGGCAATACAGTAGGAGAATTCGGATTGGGACAAAGGAAGGAAAGAGGAAGTTGGCTGGTTGAATTCTGCACCAATCACAATTTAGTCCTCGCTAATACTTGGTTCAAGTACCACAAACGACGGCTGTACACATGGACGAGACCTGGAGACACTGGAAGGTATCAAATAGAGTTCATTATTATTAGGCAGAGATTAAGAAACGAGGTGTTGAATTGCAAAACTTTCCCAGGAGCAGACGTGGACTCTGATCACTACTTGTTGGTCATGAAATGCCATCTGAAGTTGAACAAATTTAATAAGGGAAGGAATCCAGTGATATGGGATCTAGACAAGTTGAAAGAAAAGTGTGAAGGTTTCAAGGAATATGTTGCACAAGGACTAAATGGAAAGGCTGAAGGCAACACAGTGAGTCATGAAGAATGAGGTCAGTAGAGCTGCTGAAGAGATGTTACGAAGAAAGGAAAGATCTAAGACTAAGGATCAATGGATAACTCATCAGATACTAGACTGATCGATGAAGGACGAAAGTACAAGAATGCAAAAGAAATGAAGTGGGTAGAACAGGCGATTAAAGAATGAAGTGGATAGGAAGTGCAGGGCAGCTAAGGAAGAATGGCTCAAGGAGAAGTGCAAGGATGTTGAAAGTTGTATGATCCTAGGAAACATAGGTGTTGCATACAGGAAAATCAAGGAAACCTTTGGAGAAAGGAAAATTAGGTGTATGAATATTAAGAGCTCAGATAAAAAACCACTTCTAGGGAAAGGTGACAAGGCAGAAAGATGGCAGGAACATATCCAATAGTTGTATCAGAGTAAGGACGTAGATGATATGGTCCTGGAAGAAGACGAGGCTGTTGATGCTGATGAACTGAGTGGCCCAATTTTGAGGCCAGAATTCGACAGAGCCTTAAGAGATCTGAGTAGGAGCAAAAAACCTGGAATTGATGGCATTCCCTCTGAATTACTGACTGCTTTAGGAAAAACCAGCATGGAGAGGTTATTACATTTAATGTGCAAGATTTATGAGACAGGAGAAGTGCCATCCGATTTTCGGCAGAATGTTGTTATATCTATTCCCAAGAAAGCCGGTGTTGAAAAGTGTGAAACCTAACGCACCATTAGTTTAGTATCTCGCGCCTGCAAAATTCTAACACGTATTATTTACAGAAGAATGGAAAGACAAGTTGAAACTGAGTTGGGAGAAGATCAATTTGGTTTCAGAAGAAATTTAGGAATATGTGAAGCAATCCTGACATTTTCTTTGCTAGTGGCTTACGTCGCACCGACACAGATAGGTCTTATGCGACGATGGGACAGGAAAGGCCTAGGAGTTGGAAGGAAACGGCCGTGGCCTTAATTAAGGTACAGCCTCAGCATTTGCCTGGTGTGAAAATGGGAAACCACGGAAAAACATCTTCAGGGCTGCCAACAGTGGGATTCGAACCCACTATCTCCCGGATGCAAGCTCACAGCCCCACGCCCCTGACCGCACGACCAACTCTCCTGTTAATCCTGCCTTTACGTCTGATCTTAGAGGATCGAAGTAAGAATTGCAAGCCCACGTACACTGCTTTGGTAAATCTAGGAAAGGCATTTGATAATGTTGATTGGACCAAGCTATTTGAGATTCTGAAGGTGATCGGGATCAGGTATCGAGAAAGAGGAATTATCTACAATATATACACTGACTGACAGAGCAAATGCAACACCAAGGAGGAGTGGTTCGAAAGGGATGAAAGTTGGGGAAAAAACAGAGTCGGCACGGAAGAAGAATTGATGTTTATTTCAAACCGATATGCAGGTTACACAATGCGCACGGCATCGACTCAGTAGGATGTAGGACCACCGCGAGCGGCGATGCACGCAGAAACACGTCGAGGTACAGAGTCAAAAAGAGTGCGGATGGTGTCCTGAGGGATGGTTCTCCATTCTCTGTCAACCATTTGCCACAGTTGGTCGTCCGTACGAGGCTGGGGCAGAGTTTGCAAACGGCGTCCAATGAGATCCCACACGTGTTCGATTGGTGAGAGATCCGGAGAGTACGCTGGCCACGGAAGCATCTGTACACCTCGTAGAGCCTGTTGGGAGATGCGAGCAGTGTGTGGGCGGGCATTATCCTGCTGAAACAGAGCATTGGGCAGCCCCTGAAGGTACGGGAGTGCCACCGGCCGCAGCACATGCTGCACGTAGCGGTGGGCATTTAACGTGCCTTGAATACGCACTAGAGGTGACGTAGAATCATACGCAATAGCGCCCCAAACCATGATGCCGCGTTGTCTAGCGGTAGGGCGCTCCACAGTTACTGCCTGATTTGACCTTTCTCCACGCCGACGCCACACTCGTCTGCGGTGACTATCACTGACAGAACAGAAGTGTGACTCATCGGAGAACACGACGTTCCGCCATTCCCTCATCCAAGTCGCTCTAGCCCGGCACCATGCCAGGCGTGCGCGTCTATGCTGTGGAGTCAATGGTAGTCTTCTGAGCGGACGCCGGGAGTGCAGGCCTCCTTCAACCAATCGACGGGAAATTGTTCTGGTCGATATTGGAACAGCCAGGGTGTCTTGCACATGCTGAAGAATGGCGGTTGACGTGGCGTGCGGGGCTGCCACCGCTTGGCGGCGGATGCGCCGATCCTCGCGTGCTGACGTCACTCGGGCTGCGCCTGGACCCCTCACACGTGCCACATGTCCCTGCGCCAACCATCTTCGCCACAGGCGCTGCACCGTGGACACATCCCTATGGGTATCGGCTGCGATTTGACGAAGCGACCAACCTGCCCTTCTCAGCCCGATCACCATACCCCTCGTAAAGTCGTCTGTCTGCTGGAAATGCCTCCGTTGACGGCGGCCTGGCATTCTTAGCTATACACGTGTCCTGTGGCACACGACAACACGTTCTACAATGACTGTCGGCTGAGATATCACGGTACGAAGTGGGCCATTCGCCAACGCCGTGTCCCATTTATCGTTCGCTACGTGCGCAGCACAGCGGCGCATTTCACATCATGAGCATACCTCAGTGACGTCAGTCTACCCTGCAATTGGCATAAAGTTCTGACCACTCCTTCTTGGTGTTGCATTTGCTCTGTCTGTCAGTCAGTGTATAAAAATCAGTCTGCAGTGATAAGAATCGAGGGTTGAGGCAAGGCTGCAGTTTGTCTCCCCTCCTTTTCAATGTTTATATAGAACAGGCAGTAAAGGAAATCGAAGAGGAATTTATAAAAGGAATCACAATCCAAGGAGAGGAAATCAAAACCCTAAGATTGGCCAATGATATTGTTATTTTATCTGAGACTGCAGAATATCTCGAGAAGCTGCTGAATGGTATGGACGGAGTCTTGGGTGAGGAGTACAAGATGAAAATAAATAAGTCCAAAAGAAAACAAAAGTAATGGAGTGCAGTCTTACGAAGTCAGGTGACGCAGGAAATAATATATTAGGAAGTGAAGTCTTAAAGGAAGTAGATGAATATTGTTACTTGGGTAGTAAAATAACTAACAGGCCTTCGTTAAGAAAAGAAATTTGCTCTCTTCGTATATTGATATAGGAATTACAAAAATATTTTTGCTTTCTTTTGGAGCGTGGAAATGTATGGCAGTGAAACATGGACTATAAGTCGTTCAGAAAGAAGGAGAATAGAAGATTTTGAAACGTGGTGTTACAGAAGAATGCTGGTGGTGAGATGGATAGATCGAATCACGAATGAAGAGATACTGAATCGAATTCGTGAGAGGAGATCGTTGTGGCTAAATTTGACGAGAAGAAGAGATAGAATGATAGGACTTATGAAGTTGGCTTTTGAGGGAAGTGTGAGGGGTAAGAACGGTAGGGGTGGACCAAGGTATGAATATGACAAGCATATTAGAGCAGATGTAGGATGCAGCAGTTATGTAGAAATGAAAAGGTTAGCACAGGATAGGGTGGCATTGAGAGCTGCATCAAACCATTCTATGGACTTATGACTGAAACAACAACAGGGGTTCCTCACTATTCACTGTCAATCAAGGGAGACGTTAGTTGTCTCTTCTCCTCAAAATAATATATCCATGGTGCTGCAGCCCTGATGGGTTTTAGCGTACCAAGCAACTACTGTACTACTCGGCACGAGGTGATGCGTGGTCAGTGTGACGAAACCTCTCGGTCGTTATTCTTGGCTTTCACCTGACTTCAAGGTGGCAATTCAAATCCATCGTTGGCAAGGGTACTTTCCAATGAAAGTAAATATTTCCACTTATATTTCTTCAAATTACAGCAGCTAGTAAAGGAGAATGTGAAGTAAAAGATAATTCCAAAACGAAAGTAAATCATTATTGCCTCCATGCAGTGTTTCTGTGGACATCCATAGAACTAAAAAATGTGTTTCTTACGTTTCTTACAAGCAAACGGAAAACAAAGTTTTAATTGAAAAAATCCCCTCTGGGAGGTAGGGGTACCTCATTCTTCTAGTTATTTGTCAAAACTGAAGACATTTAAAAGCATTTTAGCCCAAGATCTATAGATCTACTATTCTGTATCCAGTACATCAGTGAATGTTTTGAAAGGAAGAAGTCGGACGACAACACAACACAGTTGAAGCGAGTTCGCGAGCCCTATCAGAATACTAAGAGGGACAAGCGGTGAATGTTAATGAGATCTGACCAAGTTCCCACTACCATATGCGCCTCGACCAGCGGGTTCCACTTATGGACAAAGTGTCCGAACACTTGCCGTAGTTGCTTTATGTAAGATTATTGTAATGTCTGCACTGTGTATTTGCAACTATCTGGGGCTAGGGTTGGGATTAAAGTAACCACGGTATATCGATAACCCCCAGGTGTTAACATGCGAAAACCATAGAAAAGAACTTCTAAGATAGCCGTCGGTAGATCTATAGTCTCACTTTTGTGCTAAATTGTATTACCTGAGACCGAATGCTTTCTGTTTCAACCTCTCAAGCCAGTCTCAACATAGTGGCACAGACAAGAACGGAAGCCAAGACAAACAGACAAGTAGGTGTCATACCAATCAATCGACAACAGTTCGAAAACTTCGTATGTAGCATCCCACTTTTGGAACATTTCTTCCCCTGCCACATTTATTTTCGTAAAGAAGATCGATGTTTTGTAAAGTTGTATAGAAAAGTTAGCTTCTGCTTCCACAGATAGGTGGTATTTTGTCATAGAACTGTCAAAACAGCATATGAAAAGAGAGACACTTTGTTTGAGCGCTTGGAATAATTCCAGACACGGAAATAGAGGACAAAAAAACTTTCACTCAAACAACAGGTTTCGTACATAGGCTACTACAAAAGACTCATAACTCATGTCTTGGCTCACATGTTATTAAAATTATACCTAAGCCTATGTAGCCGCGATCTTCAATTGTATCCAACAAAGGAACATCGACGTCGTTAAAGTCAGTCTTGAACAGTTTTGACGTGACAGCGTCTCTTTAGAACTCAGCCATTCAAGTTCGGAAAGTGAGCGTCCCGAAATTTCTGTCCGGGAGCACGGCGGCCACTCTAGTTGCGCGATACCGTGATCACGAAGGAAGTCGTTAACGAGAACGGCGCGATGGACACGCGCAGTATCGTCCATTAAGACAAATCTTCGAAAATATTGGCGACAGGGTGTCACGATGCGTCAGAGGATGTCGTCACTATATCGTACAGCCGCGACATGGCATTACCCCGCACGGCTACGAGCAGCGTAAGGTGGCCCCACATAATGCCATCCCAAAACATCAGGAAACCACCACCTTGCTGCAGACTGCCTCCAAACACGCTGCCGCCGATCGCCAGAAACAAGGCTTATGTGCCAGTGATTGGTAAATATGCCCATTCTGAAGAGACCATTCAGCATAATTTTGGGCCCATCTATACCGAGCCCCATGATGTCAAGTTCTGAGAGCTGGGCCTCACCATGGGCGTCCAGAGCAAAACACAGTTTGAGTTTAAATGCGATGAACTGTGGCTGCTCGAAGGTCATTATTCAGCATGGTGGCATTGCGTTCAGATTTCCTCCGAGATTAAATTCGAAGGTAATGGTCGTTGACTGCAGTCGTAACCCTTGGACTACCTGTCAAGTCATCAACAGTTCCTGTCTCCCTGTACCGCGTCCACGTTCGAACCACATCACATTGAGTATGGTTCATACGTCAAGCAACTGCCCTTGTTGACCATCATCTTTGATATAATGTGATTATGCGTACATGTTTTCATGTCCGCACTGCACGTCGCGCCCTCCTAGACGCTTATTATACTGCGTAGAACACACTTCTAATGCTTCCGCACTACTGCTACGTCGCGCCATCCAAGATGCCCATTACACCGCGTAGAACACACTTCAAATGCTTCCTCACTAGTGCTACGTCGCGCCATCCAAGATGCCCATTACACCGCGTAGAACACACTTCTAATGCTTCCTCACTAGTGCTATGTTGCGCCATCCAAGATGCCCATTACACCGCGTAGAACACACTTCTAATGCTTCCGCACTAGTGCTACGTCGCGCCATCCAAGATGCCCATTACACCGCGTAGAACACACTTCTAATGCTTCCTCACTAGTGCTACGTCGCGCCATCCAAGATGCCCATTACACTGCGTAGAACACACTTCTAATGCTTCCTCAGTAGTGCTACGTCGCGCCATCCAAGATGCCCATTACACCGCGTAGAACACACTTCTAAAGGTAATCGCCCACTGCAGGGAACCGCGCCGCGCCGCGCGGAACAAGCTTGTGGAACATTCCACGGGCCATTTTCCGAGACTTCGCCCATACAGCACACCTCACCGCGCCGCCTCTCTCCAGTTGGGGAAGTGCAGCTCACACAGAAATATGAATTCCAGTTCCGAGGAGGACTTATTATTTGCGGCTGCGATATTTGCAAATGAGAAAGAAGAAAAACGCGAAAGAAAAGTTTGGGTCCACAACATTTATGAGAAAAGGGAAACGTACGGAGAGTTTCACCATTTATTTCCTGATCTACTAAAGAACCGAAGTAAATTTTCCCACTGCTTTCGTATGTCCCAAGAAAAAATCTATGAACTATTGAACCTAGTTAAGCCGTGTGTACCGAGTTCGATAGCTACAGTCGCTTAAGTGCGGCCAGTATCTAGTGTTCGGGAGATAGTAGGTTCGAACCCCACTGTCGGCAGGCCTGAAAATGGTTTTCCGTGGTTTCCCATTTTCACACCAGGCAAATGCTGGGGCTGTACCTTAATTAAGGCCACGGCCACTTCCTTCCCACTCCTAGCCCTTTCCTGTCCCATCGTCGCCATAAGACCTATCTGTGTCGGTGCGACGTGAAGCAAGTAGCAAATAAAAAAGCCGTGTGTAGAGGGAGAAAATAATATCACCTTTCGCCGAGAAAGGCGTACAGTGCACAATACCACTAACCGCGTGAAGGTACGAGCGTGCTGGCACTAGTCGAGGACTCACGAAGACTGCCGAAACGCCACGAAACCACATTCTTTCCGTTATTCCTTCCTTCTACCCTCGCCCATACAAGCGCGCCGAAAGGAAAAAGGTCCGTTCCAGAAACCTGGGGGCTTCTGGTGCGGAAATTCCACAAGCTTGTTCCGCGCGGCGCAGCGCGGCTCCCTGCAGTGGGCGATAAGCCGTTTCATTTCACAAGAAGCAGACCACGGAAATTTCTTCTCGGCTGCGCTGCGCTGCGCGGCGCGGTGTAGTGGGCGATTACCTTAATGCTTCCTCAGTAGTGCTACGTCGCGCCATCCAAGATGCCCATTACACTGCGTAGAACACACTTCTAATGCTTCCGCACTAGTGCTACGTCGCGCTATCCTGGACGCTTATTACACTGCGTAGAACACACTTCTAATGTTTCCTCACTAGTGCTACGTCGCACTATCCTGGACGCTTATTACACTGCATAGAACACACTTCTAATGCGGAATCGCTAGTGCTACGTCGCGCCATTATTTATAAGCAACTACGTCGTAAAAATGTGTGAATTTGATTCGTTCAAGAGGAAAGGGCGATCTTCGGTAAGTCGTTACAAATCAACTAGGAGAAATTACACCAGGGACGCTTATCATTTTATTTAAATGTATACGAACGATTTTTATAATTTTTTGCAGCAGTGCAATGGCACCAATTTTTGGAGTTATGGACAACATTTAGTTGAATGATTAAGCCACAGACATAATAAATATCAACGTGAATTAATTGTATCAATCCGCCACACCCTCTTCAAAAATTAGTTCCCGGGCGTGGTCTGATAACTTTACAAAACTAGCTGAGGACGCCGTGAAGCAGTGAGTGGTGCACTCAGTCTTACGTCTTACAGAGATTCTTAGTCAGTTCATCCGTTCTTCAAGTCACTTTTATTAGCGGAACTTTTCCGTCATTTGGTGTCAGCCGCGTCGCAGTGATAATAACTTTTGTGTAGGAAGATATTTGGAAATATGTCACGATTTCCGCGGAGCAGTGCCGTTTGACGTGTCCGACTCAACAAACATTTCTAAGTTGCAATTCATAAACGTCCGCCTCTGTGGTGTAGTGGTTAGCGTGATTAGCTGCCACCCCCGGAGGCCCGGGTTCGATTCCCGGCTCTGCCACGAAATTTGAAAAGTGGTACGAGGGCTAGAACGGGGTCCACTCAGCCTCGGGAGGTCAACTGAGTAGAGGTGGGTTCGATTCCCACCTCAGTCATCCTGGAAGTGGTTTTCCGTGGTTTCCCACTTCTCCTCCAGGCGAATGCCGGGATGGTACCTAACTTAAGGCCACGGCCGCTTCCTTCCCTCTTCCTTGCCTATCCCTTCCAATCTTCCCATCCCTCCACAAGGCCCCTGTTCAGCATAGCAGGTGAGGCCGCCTGGGCGAGGTACTGGTCATTCTCCCCAGTTGTATCCCCGACCAAGAGTCTGAAGCTCCAGGACACTGCCCTTGAGGCGGTAGAGGTGGGATCCCTCGCTGAGTCCGAGGGAAAAACCGAACCTGGAGGGTAAACAGATGATGATGATGATGATGATGAATTCATAAACTTTAAATGACTTGCACCGTTAGAAAATTAAAGTGGGACGAAGTATTTTAATTAATTTAACAAGCTCAAGTGCTGAACACTGATGGTAGCTTATTGTCAGAGAAGTGGCTATAATACTCTAGCGAATGATGAAAATAAATAGAGAATGAAGCAGTTTAAAGACAGTACAGGTAACAGAGACTCATTAAAGCCATAGTTTATACAAGCAGCAGGGTAGACGGTAGCCAGCAATTCACATAGATGAAAGGGAAGATGGTCAAGGACACATACCTAAAGCCAGTCCAGTTCGGGAGAAAGGGTTTACCGGGGGCCGAGAATTACGGAGGTAGAAAAGGTCTGAACAACTGAACAGTGAAAGATTATTTTGGTTCTATGAATCGTCTGTTCCAGAGACAAACTTGGTTTATAATCTAATTGTACATTTTTGTGTAATTAGTGTGTAATCTTAGAATAAGCTTCAAGAATAACGTGTGATAAATTGATGCGTGTGATCAGTGAAATAAAAATGCATTCTGTCTGTGAATTCTACTGTTCCTATACCATGATTACGGCCATTGTCATGGAATAACTTCGTCATGGAAACGGGGACTTACTGAATGCAGTAATCAGTCGATGATCCAGTAAGGTAAGGTAAGGGTTATTATGGCCGAAGGCAGGTCCGAACCTCCGCAAAGGTGTTCCTGAGCCGGAGTTTGCGTGCGGGTGCGGTAGGGTGGCCAGTTCCTTTCCGCTCCACCATTCCCTCCCCCCCCACCACCACCAACAGCGCGTGGCAACCCATCCAACTCCTGACCACGCCCAATGTTGCTTAACTTCGGAGATCTCAAGAGATCCGGTGTTTCAACATGGCTACGGCCGTCGGCGATGATCCAGTAAAAAGTTAAATAAAATGTTGAATTTACTATTTTGTAATTAATGTGACGATGAGCAAAGCGTTGCCCATGAAGGTTAGAATAATATAGAATCCTCACGTGGAAGATTATGTGATTAGTTATAAGTAATAGAAATTGAATTCTTGTACCTAATAATCAGTGGCGGCTCGTGGATATCAGCAGTGGGGGGCGCGCCTTAGTTTCATAATTCCATAATATATCTCAAGTTCTTCAAACCATGTCATCAAGATACACACTTCGAACACTATACGGTGCAATGCATTTGCAATTATTATTATTATTATTATTATTATTATTATTATTATTATTATTATTATTATTATTATTATTATTATTATGCGTGAATGGTCCCTTTTGGAACACACGAAGCTTTATTTATGATATGCTTTCATCTGTTGACTAAAGATCCTCTTCCTTTCTTATGTCCACTTGGTACTTGCTCTTTTTGGTACTTCATTCTCTGGAGTAACTTCCCACGTGTCAATTTTCTTTCTATATATGTTTCGATTCAAAATGTCTTCGGGTTGAATTTGTGCGTTCTTCATGTCCGCTTTTGTTTGTTGTATTATTATTATTATTAACATTTGCCTGTTCTTGTCCACGATCGAATTATGTTTACGAATAGTTTCACTGTAGTGATCACTCAAACAAGACACGACATTGACTTTACCCAGCATTTCAAAGTCCATGGTACTATTGATATCATCCCTGTGGTGATCCATTTATCTCCTTTCCTAGAACGGGAGAATAGCAGGCAAGGAATTCAGTAAAAGGTTTCTGAGATCACTTCCACATATCCGCGCGTTCTTGTTATATACGTCAGGTGAATTAATTTGTCTTTGGAAAGCCCTATTTTCATTTTCCTTGGTCTCCGGTCTTTTCAACGAGAAGTCTGGTGTCGGCCTACCACACTCCTTCAGTTCGACTTTCCTCTCGATAGAAAGAGAAGAAAACGTTAGTTCTTTAATATGTTCGATGGTAATCATACTGTATGAAGTGCAAACATAACACTACGCCTACATATAAATTGCAACCTTTCTCCTAATTTCACCTCGTCACAGTCACATCACGAGATCATTCATCAACACACAGCTAAACATCGCCCTCTCCAGTGAGTATGGCCAACATGAATCAAGTGCGAGGAGACAGTAGTTACAGTCGTTACTCGTTTCGTTAGTTAATAGTCCTAAAAATTACAAGACTGTTTTAAATATATACCAGCACATTTAACTCAGGTAAGTGCCTCAGTAAAATAGTTCCTAGTTTTAGGAGAGAAATGGCACAAACTGACCCCTACTAAATAGAAATCAAATCAGCAATGTTTCGGGTAGGTTGGCTGCAACCATGGGCCGCGGCAGAAACGCGCCGGAATCTCCGTTAGAAAAGCACGTCTCTACTGTGCCTCTGATTGGCTCCCTCAAGGCCAGTCGAGCGAGACTCGGAGTGTTTGGTCCGCTATGAGAGAGCGCCCTCCTGCGCCGGGCCAGCAGCGCATCGGGCCGCAGTACAGTACTACTCGCGCCCTTGATAATAATAGTAAAATATTTCGCTTGTTAACATTTAAGATTAAAATTCCCTAATTTTACGGAACTCCGTGGGGGGCGCGCGCCTTAGCGCCTCCCAAACGAGCCGCCACTGCTAATAATAATAATAATAATGATGATAATAATAATAATAATAATAATAATAATAATAATAATAATAATAATGTTTATAGTCCATGTGGGATATTGGAGCAGTCAGGTTTAACGATCGGAATTTGAATGTTTTAATCTAGCATGATGGATGACCTAAATTTGAGTGTATCAGTGTCGTTTTTTATACTTGTTCTAATAATCTGAGACTTTCGACGCCTATCGGAGTAAATATAACAGTCACTTCGTTTGAAGGGGAGTTACCACAACAAGAAGTAGAAGTAGAAAATGTCAGATAAAGTTCGTCAATAATGCGAAAACCTTGTAGTTAGCTTGTACTTGGCAACAGTCAGTCACAGTGATAATTTATGTCCATAATAAATAAATAACCGAATAGGTGTGTAAAATAATGATGATGATGACAATAATAATAATAATAATAATAATAATAATAATAATAATAATAAATTTATCCCACTGGGGGACAAAACAGTACAAAGGACTAACTCCTTCAAATACCTAGGAGAATGGATAATCCCAAACATGAATGAAGATCAGACCATGAACAGCAGATGCATCAAATTGGAAAATGCCTACCACCTATGTAAGAGCATGTACAAATCCAAATCCCTTTCCCTTAACCTCAAAATCAGGCATTTCACTACTGTAGTGAGACCGTCAGTACTAAACGCCTCAGAATACCTAAACATGGTAAGAAAAGGGCAACTTAGAAAACTGGAGCTGAAGGAAAGGAAGATCCTGAGATAAATCATGGACCCTATTAAAGAAGAAGGCAAGTACAGAACCAGGCACAACAACGAACTGTACCAACAATTGGAGAGCGTTACAACATCTATGAGGAAGAGGAGATTGAACTTCTACGGTCATGTCATGAGAATGGACAGTCAGAGGCTCACTTCCAGTATCTTCCACACCATCTCTAGAGGGAAAGCGACCAATGCCAAATGGGCAAGACTCGTCGGAAAAGACCTTCAAGAGTTGGACATTGCTCCCAGTGAAATTTATGACAGGAATAGGTACAGAACGTTGATCAGAACATCAAACTATCTCCAGTCACTAACAGAAAAAACAGTACGTCCGGGAGGAGTGAAATGGACTCAGGAGCGAAAAGACATTCACAGTGCAAGAATGAAGGAGTAATGGTCAAAGAAGAAAGCTGCTAGAGATAAGAACCACGTGGTCCATAGCAGGCCCAAACGGAACTTTAAAAAAATTTAGCTGAGGTAGCGTATGATTGTCAAGCAGTAAAAGTATAAAACAGTGTAATGAATATAAATGATGTGAGAATAATAATAATATGTCAGAAGTTGAAAGGAAAGACTTGTAATTATCCGCGAGTTTGAGATGTAGAAGGAAAAACCTACTATGTAGAAATAGTAATGCCGTATTGGTAAATATGGAATCCATTGCTAACTTGCATGAGAGAAAATAAATGAGATGTAGACGATAAAAATGTCAAGTGAGAGATGGAAGATACGATCACGATTATAAAATGATATCCCTAGTGTAATTAATAGGTGCAAAGAGGCCGGAAGGGCCGTGTCGTGAAGAAAATAAGTGAAAAATGAAATGGCGTATGGCTTTTAGTGCCGGGAGTGTCCGAGGACATGTTCGGCTCGCTAGGTGCAGGTCTTTTGATTTGACTCCCGTAGGCAACCTGCGCGTCATGATGAGGATGAAATGATGATGATGACGACACATACAGCCAGCCTCCGTGCCAGTGAAATGTAACCATTGATGGTTAAATTTCCCGACCCTGCCGGAAATCGAACCCGGGACCCCTGTAACCAAAGGCCAGCATGCTAACCATTTAGCCATGGAGCCGGACAGAAAATAAGTGATAATCGTCTTTAAGGAAATAGAAGACGACATGTTAATTTAAAATAATTAGCTCGATGGATCGGAGCTCAAATAAATATGAAATTAAAATAATAAGAGGTGTCAAATACGCCAGTAATTAACGGGGATCATAAGGCATATTAAGAAATGGCGGATGAAGTCATTATATCAGAGACGAAGGTGCTCGCAGACATTATCGTGGAAACAAACGGACCAATGAAGATATGAGACCAATAAGCAAGATAGCAATGAGACAGGAATAATGTGATGTTGATTAAATGATTAAATTCTTAGACGAATATAGTAAAATGATAGGAGGACAATAATATATGTATTGGTTAACGACAGTAGAACCCCAGTGTGAATAAATATGTAATAGTAAATTGTAACCGTGTGAGTGACTATATTATAAACTGTGATTTTAATTTGTATTGTATTTGACGTGGTAACTTGTGCTATTTATCACTGACCATACAGTCAATATTTAATTACGTGACCGAGATTAACATACTCATGAAAGGTGGAGACATGACCTACCGGTATCTATATTTAGTGAGTTAAAGAACAGAGTCACTAAAGATGCCAGTCAACAAAGCGACATTACTGTATCTGATACGGTGATAGTAAAGTTAGGGCACTGATATTTGTGTTCGAATCAATGTAGGAAGGTGCGTGAATGTCAAATTACGTTGTAAATTCAATGTAGATATTGTATTTCAGTATTGTGTGCTTTTGTTATTTTATTTTAATGAAATCTATGTTTAATAGTGTTGTGTACTGTATATTTGTATATAATTCTAAGGGTGATTTGAGCCTTTAATTTAGTAATAATAAAGAAGGTCATCGTTATTAAACCGAGCTCGATAGCTGCAGTCGCTTAAGTGCGGCCAGTATCCAGTAATCGGGAGCTAGTGGGTTCGAGCCCCACTGTCGGCAGCCCTGAAGATTGTTTTCCGTGGTTTCCCAATTTCACACCAGGCAAATTCCGGGACTGTACCTTAATTAAGGCCAAGGCCGCTTCCTTCCACTTCCTAGGCCTTTCCTATCCGATCGTCGCCACAAGACCTATCTGTGTCGCGACGTAAAGCAAATAGCATCGTTATTAAATTGCAAGATTTCTCTTTATTTTAGTGAAAGACATCGCAAAATAAATCATCACAACCATTAAATATAACTGAGAAATTGTCATGTCACTGAACCGACCTTGATAAATTAACTTAATGTCAAAATAAATGCCGCAAAGTTGTTGAGTAAGAGTGCGGAAACCTGCCGCAACAGTAGATAACGTAATAGGTTGTATATCAGAAGGGTTGCTAAGAGTGATCAGCGGTATAATTTCCATATGTGTAGAAAGGCGAGTTCAATTGATCAGTGGCAGAACTGAATGTACTTGTAAATTTTAAAGTGTCCAATGACTGTCGCAGTGACCAACTTCATATTTTCATGGCTGATTAATTATTTTTATTTAATCATTGTAGTAAATGTAAAGACAGCCATGAAAGGCAAGATAACAGTGTGTGAGTAAAATAACACAAAAATGAATTATGTTTAGAGATAAGAGCGTGTGTTCATGGGTGAAATGATTTCGCGCAGTTAACAGTCTGCAATGCTAGGTTACCTAACTCTTTCGAATTAATTATATTAACGCTGTAATGAACTAATTTCATTGATGATATTTAGTCTTAATAATTAATGGTTTTAGACTCTTGAAACAATTTGATTTTATCTTATTATCATTTCTTTGAGCGTAATTAATTATTTAATTAACATTGATTTGAGTCATTCTTGGGTACAGTTAGGTGATGGTTTTTCTTTAGATTTTGGCTCAGATTTCAGGATAACATTTTTATTTCAGAATCGTTATTATTCTGTTCGATTCATTTCGATTTTCTAATTACAGTTTACATTTAATTTTGTTTGATTTCATTTTTATTGTCAATAAATGTTATTAATTGGTTTTAAATCACCCCGGGCTACGTTATTGTAGATTAGCTTGACCCATAGTAGTTATTTGGATCCCCATCGGCCCTAAAATCCAGAAACTATGGCGTACCACCGCTGAGGTAAGTTTCTACGTGCGCAGTGGGTATTCTTTCTTTACAGCAGCCGAGGCAAATCTACAGGACGACCACGCCACACATGCCATCAAAAAGGGTACAATACGGAAAAAAATGAGTTTCAACAACTCGGACCTTTTTGTTTGTTCGTTAATAATACGAAAACTTTGTAGTTAGCTTGTACTTGGCAACAGTCGGTCACAGTGATAATTTATGTCCATAATAAATAAATAACCGAATAGGAGTGTAAAATAATGATGATGATGACAATAATAATAATAAATTTATCTTGTACGTATAATAAATTTAGCTGAGGTAGCGTATGATTGTCAAGCAGTATAAGTATAAAACAGTGTAATGAATATAAATGATGTGAGAATAATAATAATAATAATAATAATAATAATAATAATAATAATAATAATAATAATAATAATAATAATAATAATAATAATAATAATAATAATAATATGTCAGAATTTGAAAGGAAAGACTTGAAATTATCCGCGAATCCAGGAGAGTTTCTTCATAACAAGTCTCCCTAAGTTGAATCATCTTCTAATTCCTGCCTCACAACATCCAGTGTTGACGATAGTTCATCCAAGATAGACAAAATCGTGTACTGCACTACCTCCAGTCATGTGATATGGATCTGTTCTCCTCGGACCATTATCATTACTTTAGACTTACTAAGGTTAACGTTTAGTGCGTACACTGTGCTCACATTCTTCACTCTTGCTAGTAAATCAGCTAAAGACCAGGAGACTATCGACAATAAATCTTAAATTATTAACACACATAAGTATATTGCTGCACAAAATATGTTTAAAATCTATTCACCCCCACACACCGATAACCTATAACACTCAAATAAATATATATTACAATAAGATTTATTATTACTATCGATATGTTTTATAATGTGTCTGAGGCGAATGGAGGAGGATAGGTTACCTAGGAGAATAATGGACTCTGCTATGCAGGGTAAGAGAAGTAGAGGGAGACCAAGACGACGATGGTTCATTCCTAAATTAGCCTTTATCTCCTCATTCCGAGTACTCTCCTGCCATTGTTCCCACCTGTTTGTACCAGCAATCATTCTTGCTACTTTCATGTCTGTTACTTCTAACTTATGAATAAGATATCCTGAGTCCACCCAGCTCAGGTAAGAACACGATAACACGGTAAGAACGATATTCTTGTCAGTTCGCAAACCAAAAGCACTGTATTGCTAATTTTAAATCAAATGCCAGGCAGAAGTTGTATACAGGGAAGTAATCCGAGGTCTGAAGTGGTAAACGTGGACCGTGAAGTGTGAAAGTATGTGTGTTCTTTCACACCGTTTCTCGGTAAATGTCCGACATTGCCTCATTTAAGGGCTCAGACAAACTTAGCCATTCCCAAGTAATTGATAATAAAAGACACAGCCTACACCAACTACCGTGCACACATAAAAAGGAACACCTTTTTTATTGTTATTGAACAATCTCCACTAACATTTTTAAATTAAGAGAACAGCCCCCGAAATCAGAAATATATATGATATACCGGTACATGAAATTAATAACCTTAAAAACGACCACGTAGCTCACAGGCTTGTAATGAGCATTTTCGACTTGGGCCTAGTAAATGTTTTCGGAATAGCGTATTTAACCATTATTTCACTATAAAACGGGTGTGAATAAAAGATAAATTAAGATTTTCGGTATTTATAAAAAATCAGATTTTAAAAATAATTTGAAGCAATGCATTGCTCTAAAATTATACAGGTTTTATCAAGATCTATCAAACACATTTTACAGATTCTAGGCCTATGTTTTTTCCAATTATTAGTACCGGTACACAGTCTGTAAGAAAAATGTGCATGTTTATTTCAGAATAGCTGTTTATTTGTTAAGAATTATCCCTCAAGAAATTGGGAAAAGGCCAATAATAAGAAGCCTAAATAATCAAAATCCCATTGTCCATACTTCCTCTGAATCCACCGTGCTATAACCTGCTTAATTCACGATTATGGTAATTGAAAGTAATTTCATAACAGTTCAACTTCCACTCACTTATCAGGAGACATACCAGATCCCTTCTGAGAGCGATCTGTACAATTAAAAGCTGCCCAAGGATTCACCATCCCTGAATAATTTTATATTCCACATGTAAGGCCTAATTTAACTCTCCTTTAATATTGTCCACCAATTTAACTACTGCAAAAGCTCTCATTTATTCTCTGAAGACATTTGGTCATATATTATCATTCCATCACATATAATACTGTCCGACTCGTTGGCTGAATGGTCAGCGTACTAGCCTTCGGTTCAGAGTGCCCCGGGTTCGATTCCCGCTGGGTGTTTGTGCTGTCCCCAACATCCCTGCAAGTCACACAACACTATCCTCCACTACAATAACACGCAGTTACCTTCACATGCCAGATGCCGCCCACCCTCATCGGAGGGTCTGCCTTACGCTGCACTCGGCTAGAAATAGCCACACAACACATCAACTAACCGACACGATTCAGTATGAAAGCACGCAACGAACTGTAAACATTATCACGTGCTAATCATGCATTCAAAGCTGAAGTGCCCACAACATGGCGATGTGCGGATGTGTTCAATATTCCTCATAGCATCAGCGCGATCTGTGAGTCTATATTAAAGTCTTTGCGCTGAACCATCTGACAGAAGCAGAAATCAAGTACAATTTGCTTGCCACCGTAAGTTCATCACTAATCATCATCATC
This sequence comes from Anabrus simplex, assembly GCF_040414725.1. Taxonomy (NCBI): domain Eukaryota; kingdom Metazoa; phylum Arthropoda; class Insecta; order Orthoptera; family Tettigoniidae; genus Anabrus; species Anabrus simplex. The sequence continues at coordinate 1,546,221,971 of NC_090265.1, forward strand.
ATCATAATCTGTTTACCCTCCAGGTTCGGTTGTTCCCTCGGACTTAGCGAGGGATCCTACCTCTGCCGCCTCAAGGGCAGTGTCCTGGAGCTTCAGACTCTTGGTCGGGGGATACAACTGGGGAGAATGACCAGTACCTCGCCCAGGCGGCCTCACCTGCTATGCTGAACAGGGGCCTTGTGGAGGGATGGGAAGATTGGAAGGGATAGGCAAGGAAGAGGGAAGGAAGCGGCCGTGGCCTTAAGTTAGGTACCATCCCGGCATTCGCCTGGAGGAGAAGTGGGAAACCACGGAAAACCACTTCCAGGATGGCTGAGGTGGGAATCGAACCCACCTCTACTCAGTTGACCTCCCGAGGCTGAGTGGACCCCGTTCCAGCCCTCGTACCACTTTTCAAATTTCGTGGCAGAGCCGGGAATCGAACCCGGGCCTCCGGGGGTGGCAGCTAATCACGCTAACCACTACACCACAGAGGCGGACTCATCACTAATACCACTGTATTTAACCAGTATGTACACAGCTAACTACGAATATTTGCATAAAAGCAAAATTAAATTTAAGGAACACATCGCAATCTTCGCGTGAATGCTGCAAAATCTTAACTGAATGGAAAATATTTCCTCTTTAATGAAGAAATAGCGAGGGTCTCCCACCCGGTATGTGCACCTTTGAGTGATGAGTGAAGAGCACTGCTATGAGCACTGAGTACTGTAATGCACTCGGCATGTTCGTACCGTAAGAGGGGCAGGTTAGACGTTCCGACGCATTAATCGCCACTTCAACCGTTTTAACTACATTGTGCGGCAGTGTTGGACGCAGTGGGAATGTGAGGAGACGCACATGCGTCGAGAAAGCTCCGGTCGACCTCCGCGGATCATCAGCAGGGAGAAACGTTCCGCCACGCTCTCCACGGTCGCTGTTGCTTGGCGTCCAGAGACATGAGGATATGTCTGTGTCAGTGGCGTCGTTGTGTGTGCACACAGAGCAGACAGTAGATTTAAAAAAAAACTATGTATAAATTGCTCCTCAGTCGGTTAATACCGTTAACGGGAATCCAGTTAGCCTATATTGTGTTGTTAGTAATATTATAGAATAAACCGACATGAATACAATGAAATTAACACCCGTAAAACATCTTGCATATCGGAAGTATTGCTTAAAACAACCCCTTCCACTCCACTTCCATCCCGTCCTACTGAAAGGCTGTCAACGTAGTTGTAGGAATTGTAATTAATAATTACTATTTTCAACTACACAAGCTGAAAGTACACTGACTGAGCAAATGTCATGGGATAGCAGAGCACTGATGCGCAGGTGTGTTGTCTGAGCACCACACGCCCCCTGTGCCAGCGGCAGTTGTATAGGAGACCTTGTGAGCAGTGGCTGTGCATGTGACAGGTGTAACATGGAACGTCGCCGTGAGCTGACACCGTTCGAACGTGGTATGGTGGTCGGTGCCCGACGGATGGGAAGTGCGATTTCGGAAGGGATGCGGGAATTCGGCTTCACATGATCAACCGTGTCGAGGGTGTATCGTGAATGGTTGAATGCGGATGTCACCGTTGTAACCGTACAACTAGGTTACAGATTCCATTCAGTATTTATTATTATTATTATTATTATTATTATTATTATTATTATTATTATTAACCCGATTCATTAGATTTTATATATTCTGTTTCTCATCAATTAGACTGTAATAATTAGGTATCACGTATATTATTGTATTTCATCATAGGTTAAGTGAATATGTTTGTAATTATTCTGTATTGTAGTAAGTGAGATTTGTTGGTTTCATATTGTCATGCTGTGGCTTGTAACTTTGGCTAGATGAGCTGGCATAGTATTTTGCAATCGAGGCTATGTTTAACTGGGAATGTTGTGTACAAGGAGATTTCCCGGTGACGCATTCGGTATAGTCATTCTTGGACCGCTTGGGTACGCTTAGACGACACATGACTGATGACATCAGTGCGTGGACACGTGATTGCGATCAAATGTCAGTATTCGCCAGCTACTGTATGTGGAAGTGGAAGGGATGAACAGTGAGTGGGGAGATGAGTCGTCATCGCGAGGTGATATAAGGTGATGCTACGGTAGGGAGAGGTACTCAGATGATATCAATCAGTTGATAGTACTCAGTTCATAAGCAGTTCATATCGTGCAGATCATATGTAACAGTCAGATGTATCAAATGGAAGAAGTGGTCTTCGAGTGATGGTCAGAGCTAAGAGTTGTGTTTGAAGAGGTAATCATCGAGGAAGTGTACAAGTGGTGCTTGTATCCGAGCAGAGACGGGTACTATGCTGATAAAGAAACATCATCTTCTTGTGAGGATGGACTTCACAAGATGTTTCAATAATATTTTCCAATTATTTAAAATATATTGAGTGGACGTAATTACATTGGAGCTCCCTACACGTGTACATGGTATGTAGGCCAACTCCTTGTTATATAAGAAGATTACAACAGACGGCTCCCGACTTCAGCTCACAGGTTTTCCCAAGAATTTTCAAGTTCAACAGCGGTGTATGCAGACAACAGGTAATTAAAGCATCAGACATGTTATGCATTCATAACATGAAGAAGAGTGTAATCAGCGGCGATATCACATCTCACTTCAAGTTCATGCCAATAGTTTTTTTTTTGTTTTAGATTAAATTTTCCTTTTCTTTGTACCGCAATTCTCACGATATATTTCTTTTGTTAAATTAAAAGACGTAAATGATTGTTCATTGTGACGAAAATTTAGTCATAAACTCAGTTTTATTTTAATTATAATAAGTGATTCCAGTTCCATGTACAATCCTCAATTGTGGAAATGCAACAGTAATTTAATATTGTCCTGATCCATATCCCTGTATATTGCCAAATATGTGAGTTTATCACCTCACGCCTTGAGATAATTGATATAAGAGGTATGCTCTACCGAATTTTGTTGTTTTTCTTAAAAAAGCAACTGGCGCTCAAACAAATGTTATGTATATTGTGTGAAGGAAATGTAAGTAAAAGAGTAGTGGTTGGAGTAGCCACAACGTGGCGCCCAACGTGGGGCTCGAAAGGTTCAGAAAGAGTGTTTCTGAATGGCAATATACATGGATCAGTTCTTTTAATGAGTACGCACATGTTAAATTCACCGAGTAATGTTAGGAAGGTTATTTTGTTGAAATTTGTATTTAAGGGGTAATGTCAGAGGAATTGCAAGGGGAAATAGCTTTGAGATCGCGAAAAATTAGTAGGAAACCGAAGATGGACAAGGATAGCAATATGCAGTCAGGTGATGAGGCTGAGGTTATTGTGTCCAAGGAAATCCAAGGTGGTAACATAAATAGGAAGTTGGTGACTAAGTTGGGACCTGCTGAAAGTCAGAAAATAGTAGAAAGTGAGGAAAACGCTGTCACGAAAGATCAAAGTAAAGGGGTGATTGACCTGGGTTTATTTAATTTGCTGATGTCCAAAATGACTGAGCAGAATAATATCATTAGTGAGAAAATTGAATCTCAGAATAATATTATGAGTGAGAAAATTGAAACGGTCATTAGTGAGAAAATTGAATCTCAGAATAATATTATGAGTGAGAAAATTGAAACGGTTATTAGTGAGAAAATTGAATCTCAGAATAATATTATGAGTGAGAAAATTGAATTTCAGAATAATATTATGAGTGAGAAAATTGAATCTCAGAATAATATTATTAGTAAAAAAATTGAAGCTCAGAGTAATGCCATAAATAGTATTAATAAGAAGATTGATGATGTTAGTAATAAGATAGATCATAAGGTGTTAGAAATAAGTAAGCAAATTAATAATTTAGAAAGTAAGGTAAATAGGGAGTGTAGTGACATCAGAGCTGAGATGGAATTGGGTCGGAGCAATCTCCATGCGGAAATAGAGCAAATTAGTGAGACATGCATCAAACAGATTGATGAATTAGGCGCCAAGATCGAGTCTAATAAAGGAGAAATCAATGAGTTAGTAGAAGAAAGGTTTGAAAAGATAACCAATACAGTGGGGCAAGAAACTAGGAAATGTATTAGTAGGGTAGAACAGGTGGAAAGAAAACTTGGAGAAGTAGGTGATCTAGGGAGTGAGCAGAAATCATTATCACAGAAGGTGAGAGAATCGGAAAAAAAGTTGGAGGAATTAAGAAAAATTCAAGAAAAGACTGAGGAAACAGTGGAAGAAAAATTTCTGAGTTGCCAGAGAGTACTCCAGCAAGAAGTGCGTGATAGTAAGAATGTACGTGAGATAATTGTACATAATGGTTTAATCACTAGAGATCATGACTTACCTAAGTTTTCTGGGAAAGAATTCAACCCGATGGAATTTATGAGAGTAGTAGAGAAGAAATTTGCTGTGCAATTAAAAGACAATATTATTAGCTGGGAAACTGTATTGGAGATCTTATCTAATGCTTTCGTAGGAGAGACTAAGTCTTGGTTTCAAGTATATAAAAGCTCGATGTCTAGTCTAACTGAATTTAAGGAGAAATTCATGGCTAAATTTTGGAGTGAAGGTGTTCAGAGTAGAGAGAGAGAGAGAGTAATGTTTGGCAGGTATAATTCTAACGAGGGTGTTAGAATGACTGAATACTTTTTGGCTCATGTTTTGGTGTGGAGAAATTTAGAATGTATTGGACCTGAGGCTGATATAGTTAGACTTATGGCTAAGCACTATCCCGATAGAATAAGAGAAGCTGTTTGTATGCAAAGAGTGGAGACTATTAAGGAAATGGAGATTTTGTTGGAAAGTTTTGATGCTTTAGGTAGTAGCTTGAATAATAGTAGGACACTAAATAGGAATGTAGAAGGAAGGGGTAACCAATCTAATAATCAGGACAGGACTATGAATTATCGTAACTACAGAAGAGAATATCAGGAGAGACCTAATAATAATTTCCACAGGGAGAGAAATTATCAAAATAGTTCGGAAAATTTCAGGACTGGGAGGCGTGATTATGGTAATCAACCAGAAGCTGGGAGGCGGGAGAATACAGGCCATAATAATAATAATAATGACGCTAGAGGAAATAGGCAACAGGGGAGGCCGACTGAGGTGTGTAACCAACAAGTCGTCACCGAACCAAGTACTTTAAACGCGCAACGGGCTGTATAAACAGGTCACTGAGACAGTCCGTAAATGGTGAGTTCACGTATAAGGTAGATAAGTATGTTAATGTCGACCAGCCTATAGTTGTAAGTGAACATGATTGTGACCTAAGTAGCAATAATTCAAATGTTTTAAGTGACGACTTAATCGTAGACAATAAATTTTATAAGTGTAATTTAAATTTAGATATAAGGCAAGATTTGTTAAGTGATCTTATATTATGTAATGAGGATAATTTAAGTAGTGTTACTGTTACACCGACGATTGAACTGCTGATATGGGGCAGAAAAGTTAAGATTTTGTTGGACTCTGGTAGTGAGAAGTCATGTGTAAATTCCAAGCTGTATGAGGAAGTTTTGAGAGAGAAGTATGAGGTAGCGGAAATTCCAGTGAGGAATACGTTCATCGTAACAGCTGTTGGAAACAAGTCTCAAAGAGTGAATAAACAAATAGCTGTCCCCATTAGCATAAGTGGAGAATGTATTTTCCAACCATGCTTAGTTGTGCCTAATTTAGTTTATGCCGTTATTTTAGGTACCGACTGGTTAACGTGTCACAAGGCTAAATTAAATTTTGATCTGTGTAATGTCAATCTTATTTGGGGAAAGAGTAGCAGGGAAGTCAGTTTACCATATGATGTTTTGTCAGAAATTAGTGCGAATAAAGTGTGTTCTAGTACGGAAGGATCTTGTGAAATTCCTAATATTAGGAAAAATATTGATGTCTGCCATGTGTCCATACAGAGAGATTCTAGAGATGAATTGTATGAGACAGTGGAGAAATGTAATTTAGCGGAAAGTCAGAAGGACGAATTGTGTGAATTATTGATATCACATAGTGATGTTTTTAGCGATCGGCCTGGTAGAACACATCTTTACGAACACAAATTTAATGTTATTGATAACTCAACTTTTGTAGGACCGAAATATCCCATTCCGTTAAAATACGCTAGCGCTGTTGAAGAGCAGATTGACATTATGCTAGATTATAATATAATTGAACCATCATGTAGTCCTAATTTAAATCCACTTGTTATTATACCTAAGAAGGATAACACGGTAAGATTGTGCATGATAATTTTTGTAAGACTATATTGGATGAATTTGAACTTGGTGACAAGGTTTTACTCAGAGTGCCACTCCCGTCATCAGCAGAAGCTGGTCAATTTTCTAAGTTTTTCTTGTTGTATCAGGGATACTTCACCGTAGTGAAACGGATTGGGAAATGTGCTTATTCATTAGAAGACAAGGAAGGAAATATCGTAGGAACATACAATATAAGAAATCTTAAGAAATATATCATGTGAGTTTGTTGATTAATTTTCATTATTATGTTAATTCACCATATTTTATGAAGCTGGCATTGCGAACAGGACTTCAGTGAAATTAGCGTGTGTTGTGATAATAAGTGAGGCACGGCAGTGCAATAAACTCCAGTGCTTGGAGACAGTGTATATAATGAAATGTCTTCAAGAATTACTTTTGAACACTCAATGAACGTTTGAAACGACAGAAGTGAGAAAGAAATGTAAGCTGTATGTGAATAATGCTGTATAATCAAAGTGAAATTGATAATTGAGCAATGTTTCATATGTGTAACAACGAACATCCAGATGGATGAAAATATGTACCCAATTTGTAAAGGTCATTTTTATACATGTATATATGGTGTACTCGATTTCAGGTGATTGTGTATATATTTCATGAATCAATCGATTCATTTCATCGATTATTTCATGAGGGAGGCGTTCTGTAACCGTACAACTAGGTTACAGATTCCATTCAGTATTTATTATTATTATTATTATTATTATTATTATTATTATTATTATTATTAACCCGATTCATTAGATTTTATATATTCTGTTTCTCATCAATTAGACTGTAATAATTAGGTATCACGTATATTATTGTATTTCATCATAGGTTAAGTGAATATGTTTGTAATTATTCTGTATTGTAGTAAGTGAGATTTGTTGGTTTCATATTGTCATGCTGTGGCTTGTAACTTTGGCTAGATGAGCTGGCATAGTATTTTGCAATCGAGGCTATGTTTAACTGGGAATGTTGTGTACAAGGAGATTTCCCGGTGACGCATTCGGTATAGTCATTCTTGGACCGCTTGGGTACGCTTAGACGACACATGACTGATGACATCAGTGCGTGGACACGTGATTGCGATCAAATGTCAGTATTCGCCAGCTACTGTATGTGGAAGTGGAAGGGATGAACAGTGAGTGGGGAGATGAGTCGTCATCGCGAGGTGATATAAGGTGATGCTACGGTAGGGAGAGGTACTCAGATGATATCAATCAGTTGATAGTACTCAGTTCATAAGCAGTTCATATCGTGCAGATCATATGTAACAGTCAGATGTATCAAATGGAAGAAGTGGTCTTCGAGTGATGGTCAGAGCTAAGAGTTGTGTTTGAAGAGGTAATCATCGAGGAAGTGTACAAGTGGTGCTTGTATCCGAGCAGAGACGGGTACTATGCTGATAAAGAAACATCATCTTCTTGTGAGGATGGACTTCACAAGATGTTTCAATAATATTTTCCAATTATTTAAAATATATTGAGTGGACGTAATTACATTGGAGCTCCCTACACGTGTACATGGTATGTAGGCCAACTCCTTGTTATATAAGAAGATTACAACAGACGGCTCCCGACTTCAGCTCACAGGTTTTCCCAAGAATTTTCAAGTTCAACAGCGGTGTATGCAGACAACAGGTAATTAAAGCATCAGACATGTTATGCATTCATAACATGAAGAAGAGTGTAATCAGCGGCGATATCACATCTCACTTCAAGTTCATGCCAATAGTTTTTTTTTTGTTTTAGATTAAATTTTCCTTTTCTTTGTACCGCAATTCTCACGATATATTTCTTTTGTTAAATTAAAAGACGTAAATGATTGTTCATTGTGACGAAAATTTAGTCATAAACTCAGTTTTATTTTAATTATAATAAGTGATTCCAGTTCCATGTACAATCCTCAATTGTGGAAATGCAACAGTAATTTAATATTGTCCTGATCCATATCCCTGTATATTGCCAAATATGTGAGTTTATCACCTCACGCCTTGAGATAATTGATATAAGAGGTATGCTCTACCGAATTTTGTTGTTTTTCTTAAAAAAGCAACTGGCGCTCAAACAAATGTTATGTATATTGTGTGAAGGAAATGTAAGTAAAAGAGTAGTGGTTGGAGTAGCCACACCGTCCACAACAGACGAACGACCGGCCGTCTAGCCACCCTCGATGACCGTGACCGGCGACATCTGAGACGGATTGTCAATAGTGAGAGACGGGCAACCGTGCAACAAATCACGGCTCAATTCAACATAGGCCGTGCTAGACACGTCTCCTAGTGGACAATCCGTTGGAACATGGGTTCTATGGGGTATGGGAGCCGGCGCCGCACATGGGTGCCATTGTTAACCCAACGTCATCGGGCACAACGACGCGTATTTGTAGCCAGTCTCCAGGGAAGGACACTGGAACAATGGCGTAACGTGATATGGTCGGACGAATCACGATTTTAACTGCACCATGCCGATGGGAGGCACCGTGTATGACGCAGACTACATGAAGCGATGGATCCCGCCTGCCTCGAAGGTGTGGTCCAGGGCGCTGGTGTCTCTGTTATGGTCTGGGGTGCATTTTATTGGTATGGAATGGGCCCCCTAGTTGTTCTGGAAGAGACTTTGAATGGTACGCGGTATGTCGAGCTGCTCGGAGACCATCTCCACCCATTTTTTGGCCTTCCAGCACCCTGACGGTTCTGCGGTGTTTCAAGATGATAACGCGCCGCCACACCGCTCCCACGTCGCACGGGAGTGGTTCCAGGAACATGCAGCGGAGGTCCAACGACTGCCATGGCCACCCAGCATCGAGCATATCTGGGATGTCCTGGAACGCAGGCTCCGTGCCATGGATCCTGTACCCATGAACAGACCAGCATTGGCGGCCGCTCTGCAAACTATTTGGTGTCAGCTGCGTCCAGAGGACTACCAGGGACTTGTCGACTCACTTCCACGGCATCTCACTGCAGTTCGCAGGGCCAGAGGAGGCCCCACACGCTGTTAGGTGACTATCCCATGACATTTGCTAAGTCAGTATACAAATCTGTTTTGTAAGCAAGTGTTAGCTAAAAGTCTACCACTTTTTTCTCACAGCTTGTGGCGTGACGGGTGCGAACTGTATCGCACATGTGCATTTGACCATGTTTTATAGCCAGATGTTCTTCTCGACGCCAACCCTATGTGAAGCCGTTAGCTAGAAGGACTTAGGGTTTTGCTTTCACATTTCTTTTTCTTGGTCAGGACATGGTATAGCGCACAGGCTATCCAGGATGTATTATTTTAAAGTACGGTATGGTACCGAAGAGCGATGGCTCCTTCATGGTGTGCATTTATTTATTTATTTATTTATTTATTTATTTATTTATTTATTTATTTATTTATTTATTTATTTATTTATTTATTTATTTATTTATTTTTAACCACTCTGTGGTAGCAACCCTAAGCCCTATAAACTGCCACGGACTACACGATACATGCTGCCATCCTTGTGAAGTAGATGTGAGTCAAACATGACTATGAGGAGACGAAAAAGGCAGTATCAGCAGCTTACACAATTTGCAGAAAGACTTGGCAGGAATGTATGCACAATGTATCGGTGTTGGCAACAATCATCACGGGAAGGCACAGTCTCAAGAAGACCGGGATCCATCGCACACAGGCCACGATGGAGAGGGAAGAGCTCCGTATTCACCACATGGCTGTGGTGGGTCGTACTGCATCTGCAGTGGCCATTAAAGATTCAGTTGGCACCAGAGTGATCCAGCGACATGTAACAAATCGAGGAAGAACTCGAGCCAGACGTCCCGTAGCGTTCGTGTCACTAACTCCGAATCACTGCCATCTGCGTTCAGTGCTCTCAATCTAGATCTCATTGAAGGGTAGAGTGGAAATCTGTTGTGTTCTCAGATGAGAGTCGTTCCTGTCTTGGTGCTAGTGATAGCCGTAGGTTGGTAAGAACGGGAGACCAGGTGAGCACTTGGTACCAAACTGTCTGCGTCGTCGACACACTGGACCTACACGAGAAGTTACGGTCTGGAGAGCGATTTCCTTTGACAGCAGGAGCACTCTCATCTTTATCCCAAGAAACTTAGCAGAATTTGTACGTCAGCCGATCGAGCCGGTTCGCAGTATTCGAAGGGGTATTTTCCAACAGGATAACACTCGTCCTCATGCTGCTGCTCTCACACAACGTGCTCTACAGAATGTAGGAGATCACCTCACCTTTCGCCCATCATTATGGGACGACAAATCTAATACCAGCATTAACCGTTGCTGATTTGATTAACCAAGTGGAAGAGACGTTGAACTCCATCTCACATAATGGCACCTGTACGACATGAACGTTTGCATGCTTGCATTCAAAATCATGGCAATTACAGTGGTTATTAATGTACCACCATGTCACGTGTCTTCTCGCGCATACTTGAATCTGTGACATGAAATCTTTAATTAAATAAATATGTTAACTAGATAATTGCTTAGACTAAATTGCATTCCTCTAAACCAGGACCTCTCAAACGCTCAAAATCTCACGCGTGCATATCGAGGCGCAGAGACTCCGTGCACTGAGCATCGTTTCGTCTCGGCTCAACTCGGCTTGACTCGGATGGTGTAGTGCGCTGAGAGCGACGAAGCGTTCGCTAGTAGACGGCTTGTTTATCAGTGAAATAGATAAGCGCAAGACAACAACATAATAATGGAGCAACCTGTTTCAAAGAAAGCAAAGACTTCCGAAAGTCCATTTCAATCGAACTGGGAACTTTCGTATTTCTTTGTCAGTCGTGACGATAAAGCCAAATGCTTAATCCGTGGGACAAGATTTTCCAATACAAAGTCTTAGCTCAAATTCTACGAGAATTTGTCGAAGGAAGATTTTCCTAAGCTGCATCGAGAAGCAGCTTAGATTATTTCTATATTTGGTTCCACATGCATATGTGAAAGGTATTTTTTCCTGCTTTGACTTGTACGAAAACTAGACTGCGTGCGAGTAGGCCTATTTCTGATTGTAATTTAAAGAAGGCTCCAAATTGCTGTCAGCCAGTCCCTTGATTCAGGCATAACTGGTATCATTTTAAAGGAAAAGAAGAGCTAGAGAAGATAAATTGGCTCATATCAAATTGAAAGAAGAGTGTTTTAACACCGGTAATGTTGTCCCATACAACAGTGTCGCCGCTCACCGCACATAAACATTTCGCAGTGAGGGGAGAATCAGAGGGGAAGGTGGAGAAGGCGAAGACAGGCCGAACGGGTGAGACAGGTGTAGGGGAAGTGGAGTGGGAGTTTGCACTCTGGTCAACCTAGTGAAGTCGTCTCCTGCACCTTGCGCCCGTGCACTGCACGGCGCATGCACCCTGAGAGGCCCTGCTCTAAACTAATAGCTTCCTGGTGTTGGGATTTCATTTTCCACCAGGGTGTATTTCCAATAGAATTTTCTTTTTGCTGTGATATGAAGATGATGATGTCCACTTGAATGGATGAAATTCATTGTTAAATACATATTACAAATTGAAACATATATACGTGTCTGTTTCAATTTTAACTTCCTAAGCGTATCATTTATCCCTTTCCCGGCTTAAAACATCTCTGTGGAATTTTAAAAATACATTTTTGGAACTGCATAGGGCCTAGCAAAGAGAACAGTACATTACAAATGTCTGCTATACGTGTTCCGGGAAGGTGGTTATATGTTTATTGAGTAAGTTTTCCCATTATTTGACACAAACGAATGATACAACTAAAATGTTTTAAATGGCTCGATGTCTGTCTGTCTGGTAGGTCATCAGCCCAGAGGCTGGTTGGATCCTCAAATAGCACAACCAAAGTTTATGCGGTTATAAGGAAACCGCAAAAACCAATGGCAGCACCAAAACGAGGCGTACTAGGCAAGACGAGGATTGAGGTAGTTTGCCATTGCTTTCCTCACTGGGTCAGAAAGTGCTATTGCAGCACGACTGACCCTATGAGCAACACCTTTCATAACAATCAGATGCACTAGTCGTGCTCTGAATGTCATTACTCAGCACCACCCATACCCCAGCAGCTTCCATATTGTCACAGCCATGGATGAGACTGGGACTTCGGTGGAAGCTACACTTTACTCTGGCCTGTGCTAAGAGATGGATACAGCAGGCAAAATGGCTCGATAACAACAAATTATACCTCTGACACTCTAAGGTAATTTTCCATGGAGGCTGAACGTGGAGGATGTTTGCCGTTACTGGATTTTTTGTTTCTATGAAATCAGATGGAACTTTAGGTCATTCGGATTACCGTAAATCTATCCATACTAATAGTTATCTTCATGGGTCATCTCATCACTATTCTTGCCAAAAGTGTACTGTGCTTAACACACTTATCAGCCGAGCAAGGGAGGTTTGTGAGGAGGATAAGTTAAACGGTGAACTTTAGTTCCTAACCAGAACATTCCTGATACCTTCTCAACATTACACACGCGTGTGAAACATTTTAAAAAGACAGCTGTTTTCCTTAAAGAGGCGCTGAGAGTCATCACATATTACATAGCTACTTTGGGTTGTACTTTTGCATCGACAAATTCTAGGCCTGGCGTCTACTGACCAACAACAGAAACAATAGGAAAATACTCTGCAAGACCCAGACAAATGATGCAGTCTGGGTTGACGCGGCAAAAGCCACTCGTTAGTAAGCCAGATAGTTTAAACCTTCTTTTTTTTTACAAGTTGCTTTGCGTCGCACCGACACAGATAGATTTTATGGCGACGATGTGACAGGAAAGGGCTAGAAGTGGGAAGGGAGCGGCCGTGGCCTCAATTAAGGTACAGCCCTGGTGTGAAAATGGGAAAGCATGGGAAACCATCTTCAGGACTGCCGACAATGGGGTTCGAACCCACTAACTCTCGAATACTGTATACTGGCGACATTTTAAACTACTGCGATCTAATGAGTCAGGTGGGACTGGGCTGTATTATACTAGCGGCATTAGGCCTATCTGTTCTACGCACGCAAGTCTTTTGTTTAAAAACTTTATTTTGCATATAAAAAATGATCGGTCCTTAAGATGTCGAGAGAAACACCAGTAGGATATGCCTCTGATTTCCTTCTCTTCTGGAATTTGATTTTACTTCACGTTCACCCTTTAAGAGGTATAAATGGAGAAATTTGCTTTACTTAGCATGTCACCATGGCAATTGCTATGATTCTGAATTGATGTTTATAGAAAGCGAGGAGAAAAGACAAGTCGTTCAAAGCTTCAGAGAACTCTTGAATATCATGTTGTTTTGTTCAGTTATGTATTCATTCTTGTAAATATTTCCATTGGTCAATTTCTCTGAATGTGTCGTAGATCTAAAGTGTACCCAACATGAATCACAGTGATAAGATATGTCTGACACTGTCTTACAGTCAACTCTTGGTGAATAATATGCGAGTGATGGAAATGCGCATTCTTGGACGATGATCCGTGATGGTAGATAACGATAACCAGAACATGTTACTGCATTATTCTAATCCTTTCGATTCCAAGACACCTGTCATCCGACTCATGACTTGCGAATTTCTCACAAATCTGGATCAACTCCGTTCCGCTTCTTACGACTAAAGCCACGATCAGTAACGTTAATCGTCGGACGGAAGTAAACTGCAATCCGTTTGTACGTACCTGCATGTCTGTTAATTTCTTCCGTTTAAGAACAAAATATGATTTATATTTTAACTCTTAACAATGCTCAGCTACAGGTCACCCGTTAGAGTCGTGGTTTCAATAAGAAGTAAGGTTCCTCGGCTGAATGGTCAGCGATGTGGCCTTCGGTTCGATTCTTGGCCGTGCCACAGATTTTAACTGCCTATGGTTAACTCCTCTGGATCGCGGACTGGGCGTTTATGTTCGTCGTAATACACATAACGGTGGGTCAGTGGTAGAGTGTTCGACTCATGATCCCAAGTTCACGGGTTCGATCCCGGCTGATGTAGTCGATATTTGAACGACGGTCAAACACAGTGGTACTTCATGTCATTGTTGTTGGCATATTTGGTGCACTCAGGATCGCCCGAAAAAATTAAATGAATTCAACCATAGCAACCTTTCTAAGCATGATTCCGCTTTTGTTGCTAGATAGCCGCACAATCGGAATGTTCAAAATGGCGGGCAGGCCACCTATGTGGCACCGAATGCCTGCACCAGAATAGCTGAGGCCGTACGATTATTATTATTATTATTATTATTATTATTATTATTATTATTATTATTATTATTATTATTATTATTATTATTATTATTATTATTATTATTATTATTATTATTATTATTACTTTGCTGCCAAGACCTAGTGTTTACAGTGCACTATGTCTTCAGGTGTGGTCTAGAACAAATTTGTTACTTTCATTGACCTGTCTCAGTCTCATCCTTGCTTTGACAACATTTAAAGTGACCGAGGTATGAGTGATGCTAGTTATGCCATTCCGTATGCAGCTAGTTCCTGTAATGAATGGTGTGAAAATGTCACTCATAGGATCAGTTGGTGTATGCATTTCAGTGAGCATGGCAGACTGAGGTGTAATAGCAACTTCTCAGTGAGGAAAGTAACGGGAAACTACCTCACTCCTCATTTCCCCAGTACGTCTTCTTAGTGACGCCTGGGCCACCTATAACGGATGATGGCAGAGCTGTTGAGGTTCAAACCAGCCTCAACATACATCATCATTCATACACACACAACACACTACCAGAAACTACAGGAACACGTAATAGCTAAAATATCCCTTCACTTAGGATTGACGTTAGGAAGAGCATCCAGCAGTGAATCTCGGTTAAAATCCACATGAAGGGCCAGCCCAAAAATTGGGAAAAGGTTAGGAAGAATAAGAAAGGGAAAGACCTTTAAGGGCGAGAAAATGAAAGACTCCGTCGGCCTCGCAGACCTAATACCGTCCGAATTGGATGAGAATGTAAGTTGACCAAGGGAGACTAGTTAGGAAGGAGCCTAGCAGAAGTAAATGACAGCAATGTCAGACTCAACTTGGGGCCTCTATATCACCAAACCACACTCCAAATTAAGAACCTCTTTGCGACTCTCGCCTCGTTAAGTCGCCTCTTACAACAGGTGCTGTCCCCATTAACAGGAGGATACTTCGATAGTTCAGAATGCATTTTGAAGTGATTGTAAGTAGGCCCCCTTAGCGTTTCAAGTTAGTTTGTAGTTTTACTGGAGAGTTGATGGAGTATCATGATCATAGCCATGGGACCTCCAGTTTTACATGGAATCCGAATCACAAGTAGTTCTACATGACTATTCATTTTTTTAATTTCCCACAGGGAGGGATTCGAATCACGGCCGGCTTGGTAAGCAGACAGTTGCTACACCACTCGGCTGCCACACCTCCTCACAGCGTTCCTATGAATTTTAAATGGTGGAGGGATATCGAATAGAAAATCCGATGTAGGATTCGAAGTCATCCCTCCAGAGGTACTCCTCACACTGACAACTGTTTAATATACCGGGCGAGTTGGCCATGTGGTTACGGCTGCGCAGCTGTGAGCTTGCATCCGGGAGATATTGGGTTCGAACCTCACTGTTGGCAGCCCTGAAGATGGTTTTCCGTGGTTTCCCATTTTCACACCAAGCAAATGTTCGGGTTGTACGTTATTAAGGACACGCCCGCTTCCTTTCCACTCCTAGACCTTTCCTATCCCATCGTCGCCATAAGACCTATCTGTGTCGGTGCGACGTAGAGCCAATTATTTTAAAAAAATGTTTAATACTTCAAGCCCCCTATAAGCTTGCATTCGAAATATGGTGAGTTCGAACACCGCCTACGATAGTCCTGAAGATGATTTTCCGTAATTTCCCATTTTCACAGCAGACATATTTTGGGGCTGTACCTTAACGCCACGGTCGGTTCCTCCTCAGTTCTTGCACCCCCATATCCCATCGTCGCCGAAAACCTGTCTGAGATACTGCAATGTTAAACCACAAGCAAAAGGAAACATTAAGCTTATCTGGTCGGTCACTAATGTTCAAAAAGTACCTAAAATGCATTGCGTTTCTTTAACTACAATTGGTCTTAAAAGACACCGTAGTGTCGGAATTTTGCCCATAAAGGAGTTATTAAACGTCCTAGAAAAGCTACTGGAATAAGTCTCGCTTATTTCAGCACATTCATTACCAATGATTATATCAAGATTCAATTCTGATACCCTCAGTTCAAGAAGCGAAAATGTTATAGTTATGCTTCTGAGATACTCAAATACTGAGATAATATTGCAGTTAGCTAACACACTATAGTGAAATCAGCAGCAACAGAAGGCACAGATTCTATTTAGGTCCAGGTTGATCATAATAGCCCGTGGCGAAGTAACCTCGTTTTGTCTCGACCGAGAAACGAAGGCAGGACATCTGTTATGAGAATAACCTCAATCTAGACTATTTTAGCCGACATTTGCCACCGCTACTCCTTATTTCAGTGACTTCCACAAAGGATCTTACAGCACTTCACCCGAATGTCACGACGAGCCGTCACACGAAGTATGAGGGTCAGCAGGTGTCTCTCTGTACACCCGGAGCAATGAACTGTACCGTGCCAAACGAGGAGTACTTGTCTGAACGACCAGTGAAACACGTACTTCATCGCCGGGCTGAGTGGCTCAGACGATTGAGGCGCTGGCCTTCTGATCCCAACTTGGCAGGTTCGATCCTGGCTCAGTCCGGTGGTATTTGAAGGTGCTCAAATACGTCAGCCTCGTGTCGGTAGATTTACTGGCACGTAAAAAGAACTCCTGCGGGACTAAATTCCGGCACCTCGGCGTCTCCGAAAACCTTCAAAGAAGTTAAGGGGACTATAATAAGTACTCTAGCAGCTGAAGATGACCTATTTACGGGTCGAAACCGGTAGTGTTTCTATGTAAATAATTGACACTATGTAAAATATTGATTAGGTGGAGAACTCATCCTTCATACTTGTACTTGAAGTTAGTGGGACTTAAAACAAATAACATTATTATTATTACGTACTTCATCGCTTATTTCATGGCTCAAAGATGGTCACAGATGAACCAAGTTCAGTTTAGTAAGAGCTTAGTTTCTGAAACTCTGAACCTACACACCTCCTACGACGTTCAGAATTGACATACTTTCCGTGGGCATCGCAACGGCAATAACCTAGGACTCGGATTTTTGTGTAATATCAACATGCAAAATATGTACATATTTATACAATTATATTCAGTGAAATATGTAATTTTATTTAAAAAATAAAATATGCGATATTAATTTAATGTTTATATAAATGATATATTAAACATGATATTACTTGAAGATTCCTAATTTTATTCTTTATTTTTTGCAAAATAAAGTGGATTACAATAATTAATTAATTAGGCATATCCATATTATTGCAAACTTAAATAAATTCCATTATTATGTATGAAAAAATGCGAAAATCTAATTGAAGTCTCACAATTATTACAACTTTTATAGTCACTATTTAAACTATCTAATCACTAAATATTACTTTGCAGAACTCAACCTACTTACTTCACTCCGAATTGCAATGAACTATCAGATACATCTCCAAGTTTTCCACTGTCATGGAATCCCCCCGGACAGAGAGGGTGTTTTTGTATGCAGAAAATGATCTCTCCACGTCACAGGAAGTTGCTGGTGCAAATTGACGTAGATTAATTTTTTCAGGAGAAAGATATCAAATCAAATAAAAATCTCTTTATATGCAAATGAGGTGTCTACCTCGGTGGCAAATGGTACACTAAAATACATTATTGTCTGGAGGATTCTCTTCTTCGCCACTGAGGATTTTGCACACTGCAGTGAATGTCGAGAATCCAGGGTTTCTCTCCACAAGAGACCCAAATTTCTTCATTAGGGGCCTACTTCTATTCCAACAGTTCCTTCAATGGCACTTAACTTGGATTTCACATCTTCCACAACGTCCAATGACGTCTTTAAAGGCATGTCATGAGTTTCTAATTTTAAAATGCTGTCAGGAATGAATCCAAAATGACTTTGTATGTAAGTTACATTAGAATCACTGAAGTCACTTTGGGCATCTCTCAGAGAAACTGGTGATTTACCTGGAAAGGAATCTATCACAGACTTCACATCTTAAAAATATTCACTACAAAAACAGGCAGCTTCGATCCACGTACCCTTCTTAGTCAGGACAGGTTGAGGGGGCAATGTCACATTTGGCAATTGTTCTCTGTAGTGCAACACGCGTTGGGGGGCTTTAACGAATACTTTCTTGGTGTCTGAAATAATGCTGTTCACTTGTGGATATTTACTTCGTCCTTCTTCGGCGACACGTTGCAGTCCATGGGCGAGACGGATGAAATGGATCATATTTTGATAGAACACACGTAAAGCAGTTTCTGCCTGTAGCATGTACATTACAAGAACTTCATCTTCTTGAACGTTCTCAGGCGACACAACACTTTAAGTCCATCATTCACAAAACGAACCACTGTTGTATGATTTGTGTGTTCCAACACTTTCGAAGAAATCAGAAAAGATATAGGGGATTCTTCGCCATCCAGCCTACCAATAATAAGGTAGGAAACATAGCGCCCTTTCCCATCCGTAGTTTCATGGACAGCGATCCATATAATTATAAACTGCTGCCTATATGACGTCGCGTCATACGAGCGCTTCCTCGTAACACAAATACAGGTAGTGTTTTACGGAGCGTGCCGGCCCCGTGGTGTAGGAGTAGCGTGCCTGCTTCTCACCCGGAGGCCCCGGGTTCGATTCCGGCCAGGTCAGAGATTTTTACTGGACCTGAGGGCTGGTTCGAGGTCCACTCAGCCTACGTGATTAAAATTGAGGAGCTATCTGACGGTGAGATAGCGGCCCCCGTCTAGAAAGCCAAGAATAACGGCCGAGAGGATTCGTCGTGCTGACCACACGACACCTCGTAATCTGCAGGCCTTCGGGCTGAGCAGCGGTCGCTTGGTAGGCCAAGGCCCTTCAAGGGCTGTAGTGCCATGGGGTTTGGTTTGGTTTGGTTTGGTTTGGTTTGGTTTGGTTTGGTTTTACGGAGCGTAGAATCGTTAGGCATCTGCCTCCCGCAATACTTCTCTAAAAATGCGCGATGTTTAGGTACCTGGAGTTTGTACCATAGGATATTTGCGGCAAGCATAGCAGTACACTGGGCATAGAAGAATTCATTCCTTGCACTTGAACACTGACGCATTTGAAATACAAGGACTTGCCTTTTAGATATTTCTGCTGCTTTATTCCTAGTATGCAAGGCACTGCGCATATGTTGTTCAAGGTGTGATTTCATTGAACATGTAATCTTGTTACAAGCCTGGCAGAGAACCACAACTCCATCAGTAGTGAACGAATCATCTATTGTAACCCACAACTCTCACTTCTTAACGTTACAGGAGGCATCACAGGTGGAAAGACGTACAAACTCAAGAATAAGTATTGTGAGGGGCACTTTTTGTTTCCGGGGTGGGAGGAAATATAGCAGCCTTTCTGAACAACAGGTTGAAAAGTATAGTCTCAGGCACTCACTGGACAACTGAAATAAACTAAAGTCCAGCCCAAATTTTCCGGCAGGGTGTGACGTGAAGTCTCTTACCCTTATCTCCGTTAATATCTTTCTTGGAATTCTTCCCTTGTCCTTTCTCAGCAGCTTATGAATAGCTCAAAAAATCCGTTTCATATACCTAAGTTTGTAATGAATAAATATTGTCATACAGATTGTTTTGAATACCGTATATTTCACTTGCGAAAATTCCGACTCGTTGGCTAAATGGTCAGCGTACTGGCCTTCGGTTCAGAGGGTCCCGAGTTCGATTCCCGGCTGGGTCGGGGATTTTAACCTTCATTGGTTAATTCCAATAGCCCGGGGGCTGGGTATTTGTGCTGTTCCCAACATCCGTGCAACTCACACCACGCATAACACTATCCTCCACCACAATAACACGCAGTTACCTACACATGGCAGGTGCCGCCCACCCTCATCGGGGGGTCTGCCTTACAAGGGCTGTACTCGGCTAGAAATAGCCACACGAAATTATTATTATTACTTGCGAAAAAATACTGTTTTCTTACATCAAGAGACATAATCTGTAATTTTACATAAAAAGTAAAAATATATTAAAAATGTCATTATGATCAAATATGTAAAATATGTAACAATAAAATGTAATTGTATGAATGCTAAGGTTCTAATTCTTGGGTATTTATCATTTTTAGTTATGTACAAGAAAAGGGAAAGAATATATATTAACATAAAAATCCTAGCCCTAGAAATAACTATAGAGATGCATTTAACTCAACAGTCTGTTAAGTCCTCAATACGAAGGTTGGTTGGATCCTCAAATATCGCCACAAAAGTTTAAGCGCTTGTGGAGATATCATAAAAACGGATGACGGTGGCAAAATGAGGTGTACAAGCCATGATGAGGACCGAGATAAGTTGCCGTTGTTTTCCTCACTGGGACAGAACGTGCTGCTAAATCACAACTGACCTTATGAGCATCACACTCACTAGTCGCAATCTGAATGCAACTCACTGAGCACCACAATTACCTCAGCAGCTGCAATATTGAAACACAGCTGTAAATGGACTGAGAATTCAGTGGGAGTCACATTTTGCTTTGGCCTGTGCCAAGAAACAGATACAAAAATACTCCATCCATCAATATGCTTTTAAACAGGCGGACTAGAGCTCTATTAACTTCAAACAAACAGAATAATAAGTTTTCCTTTGTCATGATATCTGCTATTCAATACCTAGACCAATCATGGCATGATTAGAATATTAGCCTATGATTTTTCAGCCTAAGTATCGAAGTACACATTCCAGTAACCGCGAGTTAAAAAAGCAAAATGGTCTAAGGAAAAGCACTCAGCTTTAAATCCCCGATAACGTGAAGTTTTCGGCCAAGAAGTGATAGCGCTATGGACATATTTTCCTTGCATGCAAGGCATTCATTGCGTGCGTTATGATAAAGCAAAGAGCTGTCTGAGGTACGATTTTAAATTGTTTCAAGTCAAGTATTAACAATTTTATCTCTCAGAAGTTCAAAAGTTCCGCTCAACTGTACTAGTTCCGTTCCTTGACTACGTGTGGGGCTGGTGTAGTCTCGCCATCTGTTCCACTCAAGAAAGATAAAGCGTCCAATCTTAAAATTGCATCCGGTGACAGACATAGTTCAGAAGCCCTCCGAATGATGTCGCCGCAATTGAAACGTTGTCAGACTTGGTCACCCTATACACGTGCTACCCTTTGCCATCTGTTAGCAACTTGGAGAAAGTCAGCAAGTCCAAATTTACAGCGAACGGGACCCACGGATTACCCTCTAGCGATAGCGAGAACCCAACGTGACGAAAATGACCAATGCCATTTGGGGTGAATTACCTCCAGTGTTTGAGTTGTGGCTGACTAGTGAGTTCATTCTGTGTGTGCTGTTTCTGTGCTTTCCTCGTGTTCGGTGTTTTAATCTGTTTTTTGCATTGTGGTATTAACGATGGAGGAGACTAAAACGGATATAATTGTAATTCTGTTTGAAAAGCCATTTAATAACCGTTCGTTTGATGAAATTATTCGAATACTTAAAGCCAGGAGACTTCTCCCTTCCCTCGTAAATTTATAACCAGAAAACAAAAATGTGTTCGCACGGTCAGTTCAGAAACTTACAGTAAAACTGTTTGGCTCTGCGTCTCTGACTCACTAAACAAATTATTCTGTTGGTCTTGCTTATTGTTTGTTGCTGAAAATTACCTTGGAAGAGCAAGAAGCGTGGAAATGCAAATCTAAACAATCTGCACACTGCTATAGCGAGGCACGAGAAATCAGATTGTCATATCCACACATGAATATCCTTAGGTACCTTTGGTAAAACTAGGATAGATTTGCAGTTGGATAAACAGAAGCACGAAACTTTTCTAAGTCACAACGAAGCCGTTAAAAAATAGGGAAATTCTGAAACGACTGACTGCGGTGACATGCTTCTTGGGAAAGCAGAGTTACCATTCCATGGGCACAATGAGGCTAGTGAATCCAACAACAGAGGAAATTACATGAAACTAATTACGTTGTTACCCGAGTTTGATGAAAAATTAGACAGTCACTTCACAACAGCGAGTGTATTCACAGGACTTTCCCCACTAATACAGGCCGATTTAATTCAAAGCATCCGCACCGTAATGGCCGCTGAAATACAGATTCAGGCTGAGGAAGCTAAATTCGTAGAAATTATGATCGATGAGACTTCCAATGTTTCCAACTTTTCACAGTTGTCTATTGTACTCAGATACGTGCATAATGGTGATGGTGTTGAAAGATTTGTTGGTTTCTACAATGTGAGTTCTGATAGGACAGCGAATGCGTTGGTGAGACTAGTGACTGAGTGTCTGGATAACTTTGGCTGCCGCGAAAAATTAGTTGCACAGACTTTCGGTGGAGCGGCGGTGCTTGCAGGTCAGATGAATTGTGTACGAGCTAAATGAAAAGAAGTGGTTCCTGTATTCAACCACTGCTACGCTCACAAACTTAATTTAGTCCTCTCTCAAGCCGTGTCATGCATGAAAGAATGTCGTATGTTCTTCGCAACGATGAGTGGCTTTGTGACATTATTTAGCATTTTGTCTAAGAGAACTAACGTGCTGGACAGTATCCTCAAGAAAAGGTTTCCAATAAGATGGAGCTATTCTAGCCGTTTAGTACAATCAATGAGGCAAGCGGGTTTCTTGCGAAGTTAATGGAATTTAAGTTCAATTTTCTCCTGAATTCTTTTAATGAAATATTTTCATTGACTGATGTTACATATAACAAACTTAATTTAAGACTTCAAATAATACCCTAGACATTGCATTTTTCACCAGAGAAGTGAATTCTTTAGAAACCAAAGTATCTATAATGCGAAACAGTGAATTTGCTAACGTATGGGACAGAACAGAAGAGAAATTTGATCTACCAAGGAGGAGAAGAAAAGAAGAAACTTCATTTTCGGTTAAAGATGAGTATAGAAGGGTTTGCGTGGATATACATGATATTATTATAGCACAGTTAAAATATCGCTTCTGTTCATTAGGAGATCTGTCCTGCATTGAAATGCTTGATTGTAGGGAATTTTCTTTTTTTCTGGTGATTTTCCTGAGGAGCAATTCAGAAAATTGATTGGAGTCTATGGAAAATATTTTGATATAGTACGATTTAAATCCGAACTGAGGGCAATGTTCACTTCTGGACATTTCAAAGGTAAGACTGTGGCTCAAATTCACAAATTTCATATTGACCAGTGGTCTCCATGATGGTCTTCCTGAGCTTTATAAATTGTGCACATTGTTTACAACTGTTGCCGCTACATCATCATCATCATCATCATCATCATCATCTGTACAACGCTCTTTCTCGACCCTAAAGCGTCCGCAGTTATCAAAGATAAAGTCGTATCTCTGCATTAGGAATGATGTCTATAAAAAAGGATCTTATTGTTGAGATTAAA
Organism: Anabrus simplex; assembly: GCF_040414725.1. Classification (NCBI taxonomy): domain Eukaryota; kingdom Metazoa; phylum Arthropoda; class Insecta; order Orthoptera; family Tettigoniidae; genus Anabrus; species Anabrus simplex. Next base: position 1,546,245,619 of record NC_090265.1, read on the forward strand.
GCACGTGAGAACTTCTAGAGTGACGTCACCAAGGAATTCTGCAAAAACGAATCTCTGGGTCGAGTTCACCTACATCCTACTGCATGGTTACTGGTTGCATGCCTCGGTGGAGATTCCAGGATACGCCACTGGATAACGCTATTGAAGTACCAGCAATTTTCACTCGTTGCCACTGTGGAAGTACCTTGGTGCAGCTTGAAATTGTTTACTGAGTGAATCAATCCTGCTGATATTGCTGGGTTTCTTGACGCTATTGTAATGACACTGAGCAACACATCACCAATGCAATGAACAGTGTTAAAGATCTACAAAATACATCGTGTTCTTTAAATTAACGGACAAGCGTACATTAAGTACGACATATACATTATTTATTTTCCTTAAGTTTTCTTAACGTTTCTAATACTCAAGTGTAAATACATGTGTTTTGTTTCATGGACATAATAACAATGAACGTTATACCCTAATAAATGGTTTCCACCGAGCTCGATAGCTGCAGTCGTTTAAGTGCGGTCAGTATCCAGTATTCGGGAGATAGTGGGTTCGAAACCCAACAGACCTGAAGATGGTTTTCCGTGGTTTTCTATTTTTACACCTTAGTTAAGGCCACAGCCCCTTCCTTTTCGCTTCTAGCCCTTTTCTGTCCCATCGTCGCCGTAAAAAGAACTGCTGAGAGATAAAATAATTAAGAGGTCAATGACCCTGAAACACGACAAAAAAAGGAGCCAAGAGTTCTGAAATATAACGGATATGAAAATTTTCTTGAAATATAACGGTCTAGTGGCCAATGATCCGGAAATATAACGATTTCATGTTCTGGGACAATGATTAAGAGGCTGTGACGGCGTTCGAAACCGGGAACGCCACATGTATGAATACAGCCTCGTGCACAGTGTAATATAATTTGAGACTAGTGTTGTTAGGGGTGTGACATGAAAGTAACATATATTGTGTTTTATGTTGAACATCAATTACAGTGGCGCGACTTTAGGGGGTGCAGGGGGAGGGGAAGACGTCTTCTGCCCCCAAAAGTGATCTTAGAGGGTCACAGTGCCACTCCCCCCCCCCCCCTCCCGAAAAATTATCCTCCTAGATGTTAAGCCCCCTTAAAACATACAGTTTGCTAGTCTTCGGAGACTGTTAAGGTGTTAAACCTGGAGAAGTTAATAGATGGTTTTATATCAAGAAATTAGATTAGAAAGCGCGCACTCCTTCAGAGAACTACATTTCCCAATGGAGACTGTTCAGGCGGTACGCCTGGTGGTAGAGCTTTTACATTTCATATCATGAAATGCATAATATACTTTAATACGATATTTATTAAGAAAATGTAAGTTCTAATTGTTTTACTTGTGATGATTGTTGATAGCTTCGTGCTTAAAACATTCCTTCAAAATACTTTTTTTATGAATCAAGTTCTATGTTTCTGTTTACTTGTGAATAGTATTGAAAACTCCGTACGTAAGACTCGTTTAAAATGTTTTTGAGAAACAAGCTCTATTACTTTTCTGTTTTTTCTGCTTGTCTCTGAATATTGTTGTTATATAGGAATCAATAAATCTGTTGCGACTTCCAATGCATTTATTGTTGGGTGTTAACAGAAGACCCTGCTTAATCCTACACCAGAACCCGATAAGGCCAATGGTCCTGAGACATAATAATTAAGAGGCCAGTAGTCCTAATGCATAACTATTAAGAGACCGTAACGATAAAGAGGTCTCTGATCTTGAGACGAAGTGATGATTAATACCTTGGTTCTGGAACTTAACAATTATGGTAGTGAGATGGAATGAAGATGAAGCCATAGTCTTGAACCTGAATGAGACAAGAGTAACGCCTGCTGTTATAGTTCGAACATTAACCGTGGTAACTGTTGTGGAAATGTCAGAGTTCACAGCAACGTTCAAGAGCATAGATTTCCTCCTATTTAAATCCAAAACTCACTCCGCACCATCAATTCTGAGCCCCGATCAATTCTGGCACTACGATATACAAATTATCAGATACAATGTATACATTCCATGTGCACAGCAATGAGAACGATGCTGTTCTGAGTTCTAAATAAAAATTTCCTTACAGTGCTGATGAAGAAGATAACGAGCGGTGGGGGGGGGGAGAGGACGTTCAATTGTGAAAATGAGCTAGGGAATGCAGAACCGCCTCTTTGTTAAATGAGGAGATGCAGTCCTGGCTAGTGGGTCGGACTGATTTCATTTCATACTTGGCTCGCGTCCACACAATTTCACTCGTGCTGAGATGACATCAGCTACAGATTTCGGCCAGATGTGACCCTATTAACTCGTTAAGTTTCCATAAACTTCTCTTTCCTTGAAAGAAATACTTTAGAAATGGTTACATATCAATTGGCATTGATGTATACCATAGAACTAGAGAATCATAAATCTGATGAGATGACTAAAGCCTACGACACACAGTATATTTTAGCATGGAGATATCTTCTTCTTCCTATTATTATTATTCTTCCTAACCTTCTTCTCAATTAATAGGGGTCAATAATTCATGTTAATTTGGTCTAGTTTTACGACTATAGCAATTCCTGAAGTCAACGCGCAGTTGAAATCCCCGGCCCGGTCAGGAATCGAACTGTGGGCCCTTTGAACCGAAATCCACTACGATGACCATCCATTCGTGGAACCAAACTTAACAGGAGATATGACAGGAATTAAATTTTATATTCATTTACAGGGGGGAGGTTATTGTTCCTATCTTGAAGTATAATTACAAGATTTCTTTGGATCTCTTTCGCAACCATACATTAGCTTCATTTTTATAGGAGTAATTTAACGCAATCATACTCCTATTTTTCCAACTTGAAAATATAACAGTGTAGTCTTACGAGAACATATCTTTCTATCAGTTCTTCGTGTAATTTTTACAGCTGGTCCCTTTCCAATCAGTCTCCGTGAGGTCAGATTGCTGATTGCGAATCCCTAACTTTCCGTTTACAAACTGATGATAAATTCAAATTATATAATGGAAGTCTGGAATTACCGTGAAGCATATATTCAGATTTCATACTAGACCAAAAGACGGGGATCGACAGGACAGTTTGGAGCTCTGTTCTGTTCAGAGTGTTCCCAAGCTTATGAGAAGCTATTAACAATATTATGCTTCTATTTATAGTTCCTTCTGGTCATATTCATTCCATTTGAAAGTTCCCACAAACTTCTGTACAATTAAATATAACGAATAATTTCAACTTTTTAACAACATTGTTGTAACCTAAGTATTCCAAACAACGCCACGTACATTTTAGAATATTCCTTAAAAAGAAAACAAATTTTTTCGCGCGGCAACATAACGCACCTTGGTTCTGAATATTAATGAGTCATATTAAAGGACTAGCAAGATACCCGTGCTTCGCTACGGTATTGTACTGAAATTTATAATTGAATGCTTATTGTTTTAGATATATAATCCGCCGAAATTCGCGATCTGACTCGTTTTCTGTGAGAATCCACCAAAATTCCCGATCTGACTCGTTTTCTATTAGATTACGGCACGTTTCCTCCCATTTTTCAATCTTCCTTTCCAGCAATCGATTTCGTACTTCCCGGGCTAGGCTCAGGTATTCTTCCCGGTCAGTTGGCTCCGTAAATCTTTGCCATCTTTTCCTATAATCATTTTAATATGTATAAAATCCTTCAGGAGATCCGGCGTGGTGTCATATTGGGTGCTTTGGCGGCACTGAACCCGCGGCCGGACTGCATTCTTAGTCATTACCCGTCCAGGAGCCGTTTCCAGCGCGATCCGCACATTTGACGACGGTCCGGAACATTATTATTATTATTATTATTATTATTATTATTATTATTATTATTATTATTACTATTATGTGTTGCTGGAAAGGCTGATGACAGGGAAAACCGGAGTATCCGGAGAAAAACCTGTCCCACCTCCGTTTTTTCCAGCACGAATGTCACATGGAGTGACCGGGATTTGAACCACGGAACCCAGCTGTGAGAGAGGCCCGCGCGCTGCCGCCTTAGCAAAGGAGGATACTTATAAGTACATTAAGAACAGTAAAATCAATGGGTTCACCTCCTTCTACACCCCACCGCCGTTAAGTTTATTTACCGGCAAACCCCCCCCCCAAAAAAAAATTAAAAGAAGGCTTGTTTCTTTATGTTTAAAGGAGATTCCAAACACCAATGTTCACGTCTATTGCCGTCAGTTTTGAGATATAAGTATCCCCATAAAAATAATTTATTTTTTTCACTTCATCTCACACTACTCCCCCCCACCCGTAAGTGAATTTTCCCGCAAAAAATACTTGCTTCTTTAATAGTAAAAGATCTTCTAAATACCAATTATCACGACTCTAACTTCTTCAGCTTTTGATTTATGTGTCGTCATGAAAGGAATTCAACTCCTTTACACTCCCACCCTCCAAGATGGTTTCCCCACCGAAACGCGTTTTTCTTTGTTTTTAAAGGAGATCTAAATACGAATTTTCACGTCTGTAACAACTTTAGTTTTTATTAGATGTTTGCATTCTCATACAATTAAGTCAATTAAATTTTCAATACTTTCACCCCCCCCCCCTCATTGGATTTTCCGAGAATACGTGTTTCTTTACTTTTAAAGCAGATTGCAAATATCGAATTTCACGTCTGTAACATCTTCATTTTTGAGATATCAGTAGCCTAATTAAAAGAATTCAACACCATTTTCAGTCACTCTTACCCACCCCCCACCACCCAAGTGGTATTTCCGAAAAATAAAAATACACGATTCGTTATGTTTAATAGAGATAAAAAATACCATTTTTCACTTCTGTAACATGTTAAGTTTTTTTAGATATACTGTAAAAATTCTCATTTTAAAATTTCACCACTTTTGAGTTCCCCTTAGGTGGATTTCCAAAAACAAATCAGCTATGTTTCTTTACATTTACAGGAGATTCCAAACACCCACTTTTTACGTCTGTAACATTTTACGTTTCCAAGATATTCTGTAGATATAGTCTTTCAAAAAATTCACCCAATTTGTCACTCCTGTTTAACCGCCATTAATTGGATTTCCAAAAACTAAAAAATACGTGTTTCTTTATTTTTAAAGGAGGTCCCATATACAAATTTTCGGTTCTGTAATATCTTCAGGTTCTGAAATATAAGTATCCTCATTAAAGGCATTCAACCCATTTTTCACCCTTTTACACCCCTCCTATTGGGATTTACAGGAAACAAAAAAATACGTGTTCCTTTATTTTTAGAGGAGATTCTAACTACCAATTTTTACATCTGTAAATTTTTAAGTTTTAAGATGTAAACACACTCATTTCTAAAAATTCACCCCCCACTTTCAACCCCCAATATTTATATCTTCAAAAAACGAAAAAATACGTGTTTCTTTACTTTTAAAGTAGATACCACATACCAATTTTCAGGTCTGTAATATCTTCAGGTTCTGAAATATAAGAAGCCTCATTAAAGGCATTCAACCCATTATTCACCCTTTTACACCCTTCCTATTGGGATTTTCCGAGAACCAAAGATTACGCGTTTCTTTATTTTTAAAGGAGATTCTAAATACCAATTTTTACATCCATACACTTTAAAAGTTTTGAGATATAGATACACTCATTTTAAAAAATCACCCCCTTTTCACCCCCCCCCCATTAATTGGATTTTCGAAAAACAAAAAAATACGTGATTCTTTATTTTTTAAAGAGATCCCAAACATCAATTTTCAGGTCTGTAATATCTTCAGGTTCTGAGATATAAGTAGCCTCATTAAAGGCATTCAACCCCTTTTTCACCCATTTTTACGATTCCTATTGCGATTTTCAAAAAACCAAAAAATACGTGTTTCTTTATTCTTAATGAAGATTCTAAATATCAATTTTTACATCTGCAAACTTTAAAAGTTTGGAGATATAAATTCACTCATTTTAAAAATTCGCCCCCTTTTCACCCTCCCATTAATTGGATTTTCCAAAAACAAAAAAATACGTGTTTCTTTATTTTTAATAGAGATCAAAAGTACCAAGTTTCAGGTCTGTAACATCTTCAGTTTCTGAGATATAAGTACCGGTATCCTGATTAAAGGCATTCAACCCATTTCCCCACATTTTCACCCTTTTTCATCCCTCCTATTGCGATTTTCTGAAAACAAAAAAATACGTGTTCCTTTATTTTTAAGGAAGGTTCTAAATACCAATTTTTACAGCTGCAAACTTTAAAAGTTTGGAGATATAGATTCACTCATTTTAAAAATTCACCCCCTTTTCACCCTCCCATTAATTGGATTTTCCAAAAACAAAAAAATACGTGTTTCTTTATTTTTAAAAGAGATCAAACGTACCAATTTTCAGGTCTGTAATATCTTCAGTTTCTGAGATATAGGTACCGGTATCCTGATTAAAGGCATTCAACCCATTTTCCCCATTTTCACCCTTTTTCACCCCTCCTATTGGGATTTTCTGAAAACAAAAAAATACGTGTTTCCTTATTTTTAAAGACGATTCTAAATACCAATTTTTACATCTGTAAACTTTTAAAGTTTTGAGATATAGAGCAACTCATTTTAAAATTTCACCCCCGTTTTCACCCCCTTAGCGAAGGAATATCCCAAAATCCTCTCTTAGCGAGCACCTACGTCTTAATATGAATATATCCCCAAAATTTCATCTCTTTATGTCCAGTAGTTTTGGCTCGGCGATGATGAATCAGTCAGTCAGGACAAGTTATTTTATATATATATAGATTGTCACAAACAGGAGATGACAGCTATACCAAGAAAGAGTGGCAGTATGTATTTTTCCTCTGTAACACGTACTAAGTAGTCACCAATGATTGCGAGTGATGATAGTTCCACGGTGGTGTCCGTGAAAATTGTGCAGGAAACTGAAAATGGCTATCATAATATCTCACGATTTCTTAGCTTTACGAACGCATTATATATCCATAGATGCGTTGTTTAAATGGGATAGTTTCTAGCAGAGTTCAGATTATAGCCTACCTTCAAAAGGTTCATGAAGAACGAAACATCTGTGGGCCCTCTTCATAACATTCATTCTCGCTTGTGTTTTGTCGTATTAAATCTAACGTTTTAAATGCACGTCTTTCATAATTTGATGATGGATTTTTATACCACTTTTTAAAGTAGCCTCCATTGCATTTAAACGTGATCTCACGTCCATCGTTTTGTTAAATTGGCTGAACAGAAGTTCGGTGTCATCATTACTCAGGTTTCGACTTAAAATACAGTGGAACCCTACCGACAATAAATGATGATGAATGCATTTCACAGCAGTGAGAGTGAGCGCATCATATACATTCGCTGATCCCTTTTCTTCTTAACTTTTTGAATCTCTTCAATGAGCGGTAAAAGGTAATTAATTAACCAATGAAGTCATTCGTCGTCTGGTTCTGTGAAGATTCGTTTGTCAGTGTTTCTAGACATGTAAAACTGTTTTATATTGCAATTCATACCAATTTTCTAAGACTCTGATTGTTTCTTGAAGACTGCCTAAATCAGATACTGCGGCAACGTTTTCAAGGGAATTGTGACTGCAACAGAAAATATGCATTTTCCTATTAGTACGTACATTAATTTGTTCTAAGTTTGAAGGAAATAGAACTTTCATGGTTAAACAACGAATCGATTTAACTATATTATGTTTTTGAATACTACTGCAAAGTGTCTGTAAGTGTGAGCTTGAAATCTGCTTTTCGTCATGTAAATGTTTTCTCTAGAAACTGTTATCGAATATTTTTAAGCACATGACGAGTCAAAACTTAAGAAGAGTGGCCTGTTCTTGTCAATCAGATGTAGAATTTCCGATTCAATGATTGCACCAAAAAATAGCTTGATATTAACTGCACAGTAATCTGTCTCCAACATTAACATCTCGAAATCTGTGCCTTCCACTTCCCTAATAACTTCATTTACTAAGTTGCACAGGTGTTCTCCAGTTAGTTGACGGGTACAATAGATTTTGATAGTCCCCAGAAGAGAAAACAAGGGACAGGCGCACTTAAGAAGAGGAAGAAATTATTAATAAGCAGAAGATTGGAGAAATATTAAAAAGATATTTTAAAATAACAAGTAGGGGCCTAGATGGAGGAATATAAAGAACTTACGAGCAGTGGCGTGCGGTGAACACATCCCTTACCCCAACGGCAAAAATGAGCATCGTAGTTCCACTACACTCTATAAAGTCAACATCACCATTTTATAAGGCTGCATTTTTCGCGGAAAGGTCTACCTCACAAAGGTCTTTCAAGAATATTTTCAACCGAAAACTCCCACATATTTCCAAATTGATATTCACGACAGTGACGACACCATCATAACTTAATCTATAGCAGATTTCGAACAATGTCATGCGCCCTCACTCCATATGAACATTGCGGAGAGGTTGGAAATTGAATCCATGTTTAAACACGCAATTTATTGATTAGAAATTGTACATCACCACCTCTCTTGCCCTGCCAATCAATATTTTGATGGTGATTTTTTCTTTCCACTGACGGGACTCAAACTGTTTAACCACAGTGTCAGACCACATAGACTTGGCACCTTAACAATCATGGTCACTAGGTGGGTTAGACAGGTTATTATGCGTGTAGAATTTCTGAGATACTAGCTCCTAGTCCTTGCCCATATTCAGTCTGATGTTCTTAAATCACTATATGATTGCTTCCATTATGTTAAGTTTATATTAAGTTTCAAGATTCTCCCTAGCTTACTGAACCCACAAAGAAAACTACGATAACATAAAATAAATGTGTATTAAAATTACTGTAAATTAACCAAATTTTCAAACGAGGGGAATAATTCGTAAATTAAGGAATGAAATAAAGAGATTCGCAACTTTGTAGCTTCGACCAAGTTCTTCGAATACATTTTCTAAGTATCCAATAAACCAAGCATTGTAACGATCATATAATACCTTGGCCTTGATAGACTTTTAATCACCTAAGATCGAACCTAGCCTTTTCTGGGCGCAAGCCAGATCGTTTTCTTCATTTAAAAAAGCCATTGCTTGAAGAGCGACGATATGCCTGTTTCACCACTGGAATGAGGCACATTCATGCATTTCATCAATCTTCTAAATCGGTACCCGGATGGCGTTTTCCTGTGCCAGAGTGTACAGATTTTGAAAGTTGTTTCTGTATACCTTATGTAGGCACGTCTTGCGTAAGCATAGATTTGTTCTAAAATTAATAAGCCTTTAGTGTCACCATTTTCACTGTCTCTCTATTTTACGGATTTTATCATGCAATTTTGATTTCTTCTGCACTTTACCTGACTTCAATCTCGTTATTTCATTCCTTAATCTATATATATAAAACTAGCAGTTACCCGCGACTTCGCTCGCGTGGATTTCGTAATTTGATAAAAGTAATCGTACCATATCAATACATTATCCGAAAATAACTAAAGTATAAAAACTCACCCAAAAATTGAGTTTCGTTTACCCCAGGAACGCTTTGTAAACCATGTTTGTGGTATTGCCTTTGGGGGCTACAATGACCATGCGGCCTACAACTGTACATGTCAGAAACAGTCTTCTCTCAAGTCGAAATAAACCCAACATGTTTCTTTATTTAGGAGATTCCATATACCTATTTCTACGTCCGTAACATCTTCAGTTTTTGAGATATAAGTATTCCCATAAAAAATATTCTACCCCTTATTCAGCCCTTCCCCCACCACCATCCCCACCAAAGTGTATTTTCTAAAAACGAAAGAAATACACGCTCCTTTATTTTTGAAGGAGATTCCAATACCAACTATCACGTCTGTAACATCTTCAGTTTTTGAGACATAAGTATCCTCATTGAAAATAATTCCAGTTTTCACCTTTTTCACCCCCGCCCCCCCCCCCGTTAAGTGCCTTTTCCGAAAACAATAAAAAGCACGTTCCTGTATTTTAAGGGACTTTCCAAATACCAAGTTTCATGTCTGTAACTTGTTAAGTTTTTGAGATATACTGTAGATATACCAGTACTCATTTTAAAAATTCACCTGCTTTTCAATTATTTTCTGCCCCTTAAGGGATTTTCCGAAAACAAAAAAAAAATATATGCGTTTCTTTATTTTTAAAGGAGATTCCAAATACAATCTTTCACGGTTGTCAATCTTCAGTTCTTGAGATTTAACTATCTTCATGAAAGGAATTCAATTTCTTGTTCACTTCTTTCAACCCCCTTTCACCCTTAAGTGCATTTTCCTACAACAAAAACTACGTGTTTCCTTATTAAAAAAGGAGGTTCAAAATAAAAACTTTCACGTCTTTAACATCTTCAGCTTTTGAGATATAAGTATAGTATCCTCATAAACAGAATATAACTCCTTCTGTACTTATTTTCACACCAAACCCCCACCCAAGTCCATTTTCCGAAAACCAAAAGGCCGTGTTTCTTTATTTTTAAAGGAGATTCCAAATTCCAATTTTCAAGTCTGGAACATCTTTAGTTTTCTTAGATATAAGTATCCCCGTATAAATCATTCAACTAGTTTTTCAATAATTTCACCCCACTTAAGTGGATCTTCCGAAAGCAAAATAAGACGCATTTCTTTATTTTTAATCGAGATTCCAAACACAAATTTTCACGTCTGTAACATTTTTAGGGTTTGAGATATAAGTATCCTTATACAATGAATTCAACTAATTTTACAATTCATCCATCCCCTCTTAAATAGATATTCCGAAAACATAAGAATACGTGCTCCTTTAACTTGAAAGACGACTCCAAATACAAATGTTCATGTCTGTAACATCTTGAGTTTTAGAGACATAAGTATCCTCATAAAATGGATTCAACACATTTTTCACACACACACACACACACACACACCGTTAAGTTGACTTCTTCCCCCATCCCCCACCCCCACCCCCACCCCCACCCCCACCAACGAAACATGTCTTTTATTTTTAAACAAGATTCCAAATACCAATTTTTACGTCTGGAAAATCTTCAGTTTTTAGATGAAAGTATCCCCATACAAATAATTAAAATATTTTTTTCAATTCTTTCACCCCGCTTAAGTGGATCTTCAGAAAGCAAAATAAGATGCATTTCTTTATTTTTAATCGAGATTCCAAACACAAATTTTCACGTCTGTAACATTTTTAGTTTTTGAGATATAAGTATCCTCGTACAATGAATTCAACTATTTTTTAATTCATTCACCCTTGTTAAGTACATTTTCGGAAAACAAATGAATACGCGTTCTCTACTTTGAAAGAAGATTCCAAATACAAATTTTCATGTATGTAACATACTTAGTTTCAGAGTTATAAGTATTTTGATAAAAATAATTCAATTCTTTTTTCTCTACCCCCTCCCCCAATGCATGATTCTTTATCTTTAAAGGAGATTCCAATTACGAGTGTTCACGTCTGTAACCTTCAGTTTTTGAGATATAAGTATCGCCGTAAAAAATCAACTATTTTTCACTTCCTTTCTCCCTCCCCTCTTAAGTGAATTTTCCGGAAAAAAATATTTGTTTCTTTATTTATAAAGGAGCTTCCAAATACCAATTATAACTACTGTAAAATATTCAGTTTTTGAGATACATGTAACTTCATAAAAAGTATTCAACTCCTTTTTCACCCCTACCCAAGTTGATCTCTCCCAAACATGCGTGTGTATTTTTTATTTTCAAAGGAGATTCCAAATGCCAATATTCACGAATGTAACGTCTTTAGTTTTTTAGACATAAGTGTGTGTTGTATGTTGGGTATTCAGCCCGAAGGCTGGTTTGATCCTCCATAGCTCCACCAAAAGCTATCATAAATAGCCCAGGCGTCACTGAAGAGGCATACTAGGGAAATTACTAGTAAGGTAGCTTTCCGTTGCTTTCCTCTCCGAGCCAGAAGTTGCTCTTGCACATCAGTCTGCCAAGCCCACTGAAATGCATGCACCAACCGGCCCTATGAGCGATATTTTCACACCATTCATAACAGGGACTGGCTGTATAATGAATGATGTTACTAGCATCGCTCATACCTCCGTCACTTTCATATTGTCAAAGCCAAGGATGAGACTGAGACAGGTCAATGAAAGTAAAAAATTGCTGTAGCCCATACCAGAAAACATAAACACTAGATCTCGCCAGAAAGGGCATTAGATATAAGTACCCTCATACAAATAATTCAACTAATTTTTCAATTCCTTCAGCCCCCTTAAGTGGATTTTCCGAAAACAAAAGAATACGCGTTTCTTTATTTTTAAAAGAGATTCCAAATTCAAAACTGACTGACTGACTGACTGACTGACTGACTGACTGACTGACTGACTGACTGACTGACTGACTGACTGACTGACTGACTGATTCATCATCACCAAGTCAAAACTACTGGACATAAAGAAAATAAATTTGGGGAATACATTTATATTAGTGTGGAGGGGCTCATTAAGGGAGGATTTTTGGGTATTCCATCGCTAAGGGGAGTGAAAAAGGGGTTAATTCTTTAAACGAGTATATCTCTATCTCAAGAAACTGAACAGTTTACAATGGCGAAAATTGGTATTCCGAATTTCCTTTAAAAATGAAGAAACACGTACATTTTTGTGTTCAGAAAATCCCCTTTAGGGGGTGAATAAAGGTGAAAAGAGATTGAATACCTTTTATGAGGATAATTATATCTCAGAAACTAAAGATGGTACAGACATGAAAATTGTTATTTGCAATCACCTTTCAAAATAAGGAAACACGTATATTTTGGTTTTTAGAAAAATCCACTTAAATTGGCTAAACAGGAGGGAAAAGGGCTTGATTCTTAAAATGAGTATATATATACAGTATACCTCAAAAACGTAACATGTTAAAAACGTAAAAACTGGTATTTGGAATCTCCTCTAAAATTAAAGAAACACTGATAATTTGTTTTCGGAAAATCCATTTAAATTGGGAAGTGAAATAAGGGATGAATTATTAAAATGAGCATATCTTCAGTATATCTCGAAAACTTATATTACAGACATGAAAACTGATATTTTTAATCTCTTTTAAAAATAAATAAACATGTATTTCTTTTTGTTTTCGGGAAATACGCGCACAGGGGGTAAAAAGGGCTGAAAAGGGAGTTGAAATGTTTTTATTAGGATACTGATATCTCAAAAACTGAAGATGTTGCAGATGTGAAAATTGGTATTTAGAGTCTCCTTTAAACATAAAGGTATGCGTTTTTTTTGTTTTCGAAAAATCCATTTAAGGGGGGTGAAAGAATTGAAAAATTAGTTGAACTATTTGTGTGAGGATACTTGCGCAGGTGGCCTAAGGGAGTCAAATCAAAAAGACCTGCATCTGGCGAGCCGAACTTATTCTCGGATAACCCCGGCAAAAACCATACGTCATTTCATTACCGTAGATCTCAAAAACTAAATATTTTGTAGACACGAAAATTGGTATTTGGAATCTCCTTTAAAATAAAAAACAAGTATTGTTTTGTTTTCGGAAAATCCACTTAATGGGAGGGGGTGAAAGAATTGAAAAATCAGTTCAAATATTTGTATGAGGATATTTATATCTAAAGAAACTGAATATGTTACAGATGTGAAAATTGGCATTTGGAATATCAATTTATAAAATAAAGAAACAAGCATGTTTGGGGGAAATCAACTTGGGAATAGGGTTGAAACATGAGTTTGAATATTTTTGTGAGGCTACATATATCTCAAAACTGAATATGTTATAGTCGTTATAACTGGTATTTGAAAGTTACTTTATAAATAAAGAAACAAGTATTTTGTTTTCGGAAAATTCACTAAAGGGGGGAGGGTGAAAGGAAGTGAAAAATAATTGATTTTTTACGGGGATACTTATATCTCAAAAATTGAAGGTTACAGACGTGAGAATTCGTATTTGGAATCTCCCTTAAAAATAAAGAATCATGCATTTGTGGGGGATTCAACTTAACGGGGGGGGGGGATGAAAAAATAGTTGAAATCTTTTATGAAAATACTTATATCTCTAAAACTACAGATGTTACATACATGAAAATTTGTATTTGGAATCTTCCTTCAAAGTAAAAAAACACGTATTCTTTTGTTTTCGGATAATCTATTTAAGAGGGGGTGAATGAATTGAAGAAATAGTTGAATTCATTATATAAGGATTCGGAAATCTCAAAACCTAAAAATGTTACAAACGTGAAAATTGGTATTTGGAATCTCTATTAAAAACAAAGGAATAGTCTTATTTTGTTTTCGAAAGATCCACTTAAAGGGGGTGAAAGAATTGAAAAATTAGTTGAATTATTTGTATGGGAATACTTATATCTAAAACAACTAAAGACGAAGACTTGAATGGAATTTGGAAACTTCTTTCAAAATAAAAGAACACGGCTTTTTTGTTTTCGGAAAAATCGACTTGGGTGGGGGTTTGGGGTGAAAATAAGTACAGAAGGAGTAGAATTCTGTTTATGAGGATACTTATATCTCAAAAGCTGAAGATGTTACAGACTTGAAAGTTTTTATTTTGAATCTCCTTTGAATCTCGGAAAGTGCACTTAAGGGTGAAAGGCGGTTGAAAGAAGTGAAGAAGAAATTGAATTCCTTTCATGAAGACACTTACTGTAAATCTCAAGAACTGAAGACTGAAAAACGTGAAAGTTGGTATTTGGAATCTCCTTTAAAAATAAAGAAACACATATTTCTTTTTTCGGAAAATCCACTTAAGGGGCTGGAAAGAATTCAAAATGCGAGTAAATTTTTAAAATGAGTACCGGTACGGGCATATCTACAGTAGATTTTAAAAACTTAAAAATTTACAAACATGAAACTTGGTATTTTGAAAGTTCTTTAAAAAGTGTTTTCGGAAAAGGCACTCAATGGGGCTGAAGAAAGGTGAAGACTTAAAATATTTTTATGAGGATACTTATATCTCAAAAACTGAAGTTGTTACAGACATGGAAATTGGAATCTCCTAAATAAGGTTATATGTTGGATTTTATTCTATTTTTCTACTTGAGAGAAGACTGGTTCTCACCTGTAGGCCTAAAGTTCTAGATCGCATGGTCATCTTAGTCCCAAAAGGCAAACATGGTTTACAAGAAGTTTCTGGGGTAAGCGAAACTCAATTTTAGGTGGGTTTTTATACTTCAGGGATTTTTAGATAATGTCTTAATATAGTGCCGACACAGATAGGTCTTAATGGCGACGATGGCAGAGAAAAGGGCTAGGACTGGGAAGGAAGCGGCCGTGGCCTTAATTAAGGTACAGCCCCAGAATTTGCCTGGTGCGAAAATGGGAAACCATGGAAAACCATCTTCAGGGCTGCCGACAGTGGGGTTCGAACACACTATCTCCCGAATACTGGATACTGGCCGTACTAAAGCGACTGCAGCTATCGAGCTCGGTTAAAGTACCGAGGTACGACTACTTTTACCAAATTGCGATATCCACGCTAGAGAAGCCGCGGGTAACTGCTAGTTTACGAATAATTCATTATATCTTCAGCCCGTCACTTCCAATATTAGTCCCCGCCAAGTGACGGTCTTTTCTCCTCGCATTAGTCCGCGCTACCGCCGCCTCAGTCTCTATATACTGCCTGCTCTGTGCCGCGAGAATTGCGTTTACAGCGACATTGCAGATGGCAGCACTTATCGCACCCAGAGCACATGTTGGTTAAATGAGAGTTCGTCCATAACACCAATATAAAATGAAAAATAATCCTCAAAATGTTACTAATTGAGAAGATAATGCACATACAGAAACTGACATTTCACATTTGAGCTGATTTTAAGACGTAGCAACGTAAAACATATATAATTTTACCAGTTAATAGTGATGGGCAGTCTGAGACGAGGTCTCGAGATTTCTCGAGATTTCTCGAGATTTCTCGAGACTAGCGCAAGCACTATTTCTCGCGAGAGATCTCGAGAGCGTTGTCCCCGCATTGTGTGGCGAGCAGCGTGTCGTAGGCTCACAGGTAGTCGGAGCTGTATGCTGTTTGTGCCGAATATGCGAATAGTAAACCACGCGCCTTCTCCATTCCGTAAATGTGTGTCAACAAGCGACTAGGGAGTTCATTTCTACCGAGGTGTATTTTGATGCAATATAACATAATTATAAAGGATATGCATTCTGACATTGTATGCACTGGTAGGTATACGAATAAATAGGCTAAGTACAGAAACTGACGGCTACTGTAGGTACACGTACCTGTATACTAGAGACGTGCATTATTCGAACTCGAGACGAGACAAGATGCGCCTTGCTGCATATGCAACCACCATTACACATGAGTGGAATGTGTAATCTAAAATGCTTGAGTTTGCTCCAATTCTTTCGACAGGTAGGTGTACCTAGTTATCAGACCCCACATTCAATATCATATGACCACTGCTTGTGTTTACCTATTTTTTGGTGACGAAGGAAATAATTCCTTGCAATGTTATAGATTATTCGCGACATAATTATGTACATCGATATATGACGGTGCAATGTGTAATTGTGTCTAGTTGCACGCGACAACTTGAAGACGATGTCCGAAACGCAACGTAAGTCGTGGATGTCGGTTATTTTGGAGAGATGTCACATAGCACAGCCTGCTGTGTTGCTTGTTCAAAAGAAGTAAAAATATGTCGGTAGAAATACTTCTGGGATGATCCGGCACTTAAAAAACGCATATCAATGAAGAGGAATCGTCACAGATCACCCGCGGCCCGGCCTGCCTTCACAAGAAGCTACCCTGTCGACTACGACTGCGAGATATCCAGGTAGATGTACATCATATCTACAGTTATTAACAAATTATACGGGTTATTCAGCCAAGAATTCCACCTGAAAAGTTTAAAATACTGACATTCTGTTTTCACTTTCGTTAATGGTATTAAGAAGCTCATAGTTCAACATGAAGTGCTTTCCTAGGCTTTTGACAAAATTTATCGTCACACACGTTTCCATATGAGAACTGCTGATGATATACTATTAAGCTTACGCTCGTAGTTTCTGGGACGTCGCAAAGGTCGCAGCACACGAGAATCGTCTCGAGAGCGCTACCCATCATCCCTGTCGAAAGAATTGGAGCAAACTCGAGAATTTTAGACTACACGTTCCACTCATATGTAATGGTGGTTGCATATGTAGCAAAGCACATCGTTCTTTCCCCGTTTCAAGTTTGAATAATGTACGCCTCTAGTATCCAAGTAGGTGTACATCCTATCTACAGTTATTCACAAAGTATGCAGGGTTATTCACCTAAGATGTCCGCCCCAAATAAGTCGTGAACATTTTAAGAAACTGACATTTTGTTTTCACTTTCGTTAATGGTATTAAGGGGTTCATAGTTAAACATGCCGTACTTTTGCGGGCTTTTGACAAAATTTATTGGCTCACACGTTTCCACATTAGAACGTTATTTCACGCAATGGCAATTATTCGATAGTCATCAACTACCGTTACTACCGATTGTTTCATTTCGCATTCGGTTTTTCATTCGGATCGCAAATTCCAATTGTTTCCACTAGTCAGCGCTGAAATCGGCCTCCTCTTTTGTTATGGTGTGAAGTCAGTCATTTATTATAAATGAATAGATATCTGACTCAAAGTTGTATAATGATAAATGCAATCTTATTATTGTGCATTTTGTCAATAGATAATCATGTTATAGTTTTTATAAATACTGTACTTTCCATATACTAACCATGAATCTCTAATGTTTGAGCATTAACCTTAAATGAATGAAATTATTTTTAAATTAATATATGCACTATTACTTGGTCCTAGGAAAATATGTTGTCTCTTCATTTAATTTAGTTTGCTGTATTCATATTACTTAAATATGTGGTGTCATTACAATATCGGTAGTATAATACAACAATCCTCATTTCGGTAGTTACTATCAAATGATGATGATGATGCTTGTTGTTTTAAGGGGCCTAACATCGAAGGTCATCGGCCCCTATTACTAGCAAATGACTTATTACTAGTTACTAGTACTACTGCAGTACAAAACGTATTATTACCACTTTGTAACTGATTTCAAACCGAATGAAAACTATCGAATGTTTTCATTCGATAATCACGCTTCACAATCGGTGGTCTACCTATAGTCTACCTTAGGCCTCTAGTTCCCCCTGTGCAAACATCATTGGTCTGCGCTGGTTAGGGTACGATTTGGGCGACAGCAGCGCATTCTATGGCACCATACCTTCGAATTGGGCTAAATCTTTGCTTTACAGCTTTGGGTTCTTGTGTACAGGGCAACCACTAAATGCCAAAGGAATTTTATTAGGAAGGGGCATTTTATTCTTTGTACTCACACTATCTGATTAACATGCAAACTGATTGAATTGTTATTAGAAGTCCAGTGGGAACGTCACTTTTCACTCTACCTCGAAATTTCAATTATATATTTCCCTCTTTGTTCTTCTCTGTTAGGGAAAATACGAAGTGTCCTTTATATATGAAGTCCGATGTACAGTTCGGAACACAGCAGTATTCCCCCTTCCATTAATACATCACTAACGACACCACGAAATCACTAAATTACAACGACACGACAAAATCACGAAAATTGCCGTAATCTACAGAACACTCACTACATGATTCTCATCTTATACTCCCAGATATGGGGATGCATGTAATTAATCATTTTCCTATAACCTGCGAACTGTGAAATAATGACAGGCATCTACTGTGTTTTGGCATCAATAAGAACTCAGGTTTCTTATATTGTGAACTATATATTGTGCAATTACGAACAGGCTATATGATAAAATTATCATAATATTTTTTCAGCCAGTAGGCCTAATTTACGGTACATAAGCAAGAATAAAGTAATTTAATGTTCAAAGAAGTGTAGACGGTTAAAATGAAATAATTACATATAATTGCAAATAATTACATATAGTTTAAGTTCTAATGTGTATGTTTAGTCCTCAGCCCGAAGGCTGGTTGGATCCTCAACAGCTCCGCCATCAGCTGTCATAGATGGCCTAGGCATCACTGAAGAGGCGTACTAGGGAAATGAGGAGTGAGGTAGTTTCCCGTTGCTTTCCTCACCGAGCCAGACGTTGCTATTACATATCAGTCTGCCAAGCCCACTGAAATGCATGCAACAACCTACCCTATGAGCAATATTTTCACACCATTCATAGCAGGGACTGGCTGCAGAAGGAATGGCATTACTAGCATCACTCATACCTCAGTCACTTTCATTTTGTCAAAGCCAAGGATAAAGCTGAGACAGATTAATGAAAGTAACAAGATTGCTCTAGCCCATACCAGAAGACGTAGTACACTGTAAACACTAGGTCCCGCCAGCAAAGGCATTAAGTTCTAATACAACAGTATAACAATAAATAAACAAAAACTGTAGGGATGACATGCCATTTTAACAGCTTCCTTCTGCTCTCTTTGGTTCGAACTTAGATTCCTCAAAATGAAGATCAAGGAAAAGATTATAACCAAGACATGGTCATTAAAAAATAGTTCGATAGACAAGCTTTTTAAAGAAGCAAATATAATACATTTGAATCGTAATAATAATAAATGAAATTCCTGTCCTACCAGGCTAAACTGAGACAGTATGTTTTACGCAAAGCGGAGGAAATGTCGAATGAGAAAAAGGAAAGGAGTTTCCTCACAAATATTGTAGGTCCTAAGAAAGTATCCGAGGGTTTTGTCTTCCATCTGAGGTCAAACGAGGAACTGCACGCGAGAGTCGGAAAGATTACCACCGTTATAAAGAAACGAAAGTTAACGTCTATGGTCACCTGAAGAGAATGACCCCGAGACAATGGCATACAAATTGCTCACTTTACAGGAAAAATTGAAATTTCATCCCCGCTGGCTGAAGGAGATGCACAAAGACATGCGAGTAAATGATATAAGACCAGAGGACATAATGGAGAGGACCATCTTTAGGAAGAAAGTGACGGGGTTGAGGGATGATCCAGAGAAAGAACCTGCAAAACCGCTCAAAAGGAGCGTGAGGTTGAAAATATTTGGTTTCAGTGTAATCAAAATGTTTTAAGACTAAGGAAGAGAGGCAGATAACTTGTGTAACCACAGTCCACAGTTGGCTGTATCGATGTAAATAATAGGAATAATGGTGTGCAGCCTCCGGAGAGGCCTGGTGCAGGTCTTATAGGCAACCTGCATGTCTGTGAGGATGGGCGCCTAGTTATGATCAATTTTAATGATGACTACACACACACACACACACACACCCAGCCCCCGAGTCCGGCCGGGAATCGAAACCGGGTCCTCGTGGATCAAAATCCAGCACGCTAACCATTTAGCAATGGAGCCGGACAAAACTTGTATCCTCGTCCCGTGGTGGGGCAACTCTTTTCAGGCACATCCCCAACTGCGTGTAAAATTTGTTATCACATCCCAGCACTCCTGCCATTCTTAAATGTCTGGTAGTGCTGGAAATCAAACCCGGGCCTTCGAGGACGGCAGCTAATAACACTAACCGTTGCGCTACGGAGAACGACGCATTATACAGGATAATCACCGGGCGAGTTGGCCGTGTGCGTAGAGGCGCGCGGCTGTGAGCTTGCATCCGGGAGATAGTAGGTTCGAATCCCACTATCGGCAGCCCTGAAGATAGTTTTCCGTGGTTTCCCATTTTCACACCAGGCAAATGCTGGGGCTGTACCTTAATTAAGGGCACGGCCACTTCCTTCCAACTCCTAGGCCTTTCCTATCCCATCGTCGCCATAAGACCTATCTGTGTCGGTGCGACGTAAAGCCCCTAGCAAAAAAAATACAGAATAATCGAAAAAGAATTCCCATATTTAAAAAAATGTTGCTTGGGTGATTATTGGGTGATTATTAGTTCATTTTTATCAAGCATAGCAGTGAATGTTCTGTTGACTGCCACTTATCACGTCGGTAATTGCAGAATTTTGCCCTCCTATTCTTACCTCTCGGAAATCTAAATAATCTAGTCCCTTTGTATGAGTGACTTTTGCTATTTAGAGCGACACAATAACCCCTTATAACTTCAAATCTTACATTGGATAACATGCAGAAGGCAGAAGTATAGCTCTATATCTCAAAATGGCCGCTGCCGCAAAGAATTCTGGGAGGGTGGCCAAACTCTGACATTTGGAGGCGAAAGCTTGCAACGTAAGTTCCTGCGTTCTATATGCCTGCATAGCCTCAATTTCTCGGCCTTGCATATCTTGTAGGAAACGGTACGATCCTCTTAAAATAATTATCTGCATACTATCAGCACAACACAAACACTGCACCACATGAACCATGAAAGTTCTCAAAACGACGCATTAGACAAGATAATCGAAAAAGAATTCCCATATTTTAAAAAAATGTTGCTTCAAATGGGATGGACATGTTGAGGCGATTACAGTCTCGAACTGAAGAGGAAAGAATGGAGTCTTGTTGAAACAGCAGATAGTAGTACTTACCTGACCTTAACCTTGACCGGGCCTCGCTTAGCCCGTCTTTACGTAGGCTGTGTAGTCGTGCCAGTACGATGTGGACAGCCCAACAGAAAACTCAGAGTAGTAAGTCGAACAAGAAACTGGTGTCCTTGTTAATTTCATAAAATGTGGATGTCGCCGCATGTCAAAGCAAATGTACGCAACGCGCTGAATGGTCATTTTCCGAATGGTTGGGTTAGTAGAGGTGATTCTTTTCCATGGCCGCCTAGAAGCCTCCATATCACTCAAATGGACTTCTACTTCTGGAGATATATTAGTGCATCTCAGAGAAAGGATCACTACTGCCATCGCAACTGTCACTCAGACATGCTCCAGCGTACAAGACAAGAAACTGATTATCAATTCGATGTCTAAATATAAATTGATTAAGGTATGTAAAGAAAGCTCCCATCTTTCCTCTTCAGTTTAAGAACATAATCGCCTCGATACGTTTTTCCTACTTGAAGCAGAATTTTTTAAACGCATGGGTGTTCTTTTTCGATGACCGTGTACTCTCACGCCCCAAAAATGTGATCCCTTTCAAAATCACTAAGGCTCTCTTACACCCTGACATGCCATCCTCATTGACTTTAGCAGACTGTTGATAAACAATCACAATGCACTTAATCGATTATCACTCCTGGCCACAGGGAAAAGTGGACTACATGGAACTCGTTAAATAAGATAGGCTGGAATTAGAAGATCCAATGATAACCTGAAGAAATGACTTTTTCTACAATAAGGCCAAGCCTTGTGAGATCGTAGTGGACATTAGACGTAAATATTAATGTCTTATTCTTCTTGTGTTACTTTTATTACTCTATTATGATTCTACTGACAGAAATAAAGAAAAACCCACTTCTTCCTGCAACGTTACATAGACCCAAAGCTACTACACTTGGACTAATGAGATCGCAGTGCTAATCATTTCATCAATTGCAAACATTTCCTGTGAAATTCTGACACTGAATATGACAGGAGGAGGATTTTAAAGATTATTTCTCAGATTAATTCATCCTGGTATCGTACGACCTTACAGGAAAACGGCGGTCCGAAGTGTTCAGCAAAGGATCTGAAGCTTCTTTTCTTACGTCTCTTAATGGTTTTATTGATCCTAAGCCTTTATTGAAATCCAAAGTACACTGTTTCATTATGAGCAACAAGCATGTGTCTAGACAAGGAAATGAAATGAAATGACGTATGGCTTTTTAGTGCCGGGAGTGTCCGAGGATAAGTTCGGCTCGTCAGATGAAGGCCTTTTGATAAACAAGCGCAATGCACTTAATCGATTATCACTCCTGGCCACGGGGAAAAGTGGACTACATGGAACTCGTTAAATAAGATAGGCTGGACCTGCGTGTCGTGGCGAGGATGAAATGATGATGAATACGACACCTACACCCAGCCTTCGTGCCAGCTAAATTAACCAATTAAGGTTAAAATCCCCGACCCTGCCTGGAATCGAACCCGGGACCCCTGTGACCAAAGGACAGCACGCTAACCATTTAGCCATGAAGACGGACTATCTAGACAATAATACAAGTAGTCACGATCTTTCGACACAGAATAATGAAGAGGGGCGCGATAGCTGCGTGATTTTGTATGTAATTTTTCACAAAGGAGGTCGTAGTCCGAATTCCAGTCAGTGCAAGTGGGGCTTTTGAAACGAAATGTTGCATACCTGTGGAGGCCTCGTGAACACGATATCAACAACCACGCAAAACTTACTACTTTTCTTAATGGTATATCAACTATCATGAGCTATAGTCTCTTATTCCATAATACTTTCCAAATAGTTTGGGGATGAATCGATCAAAACATCTTGGTGGAATGATGAAGTGAATGCAGCTTATAAACGTAAAAAGAAGCCTTATCAGAAATGGCTCCAAATAAGGACTGACGCAGACAGGGAATTGTACTAGATGAAAGAAACAGAGCGAAATAAATACGGTAATTGTTGAATCCGTCCGCCTCTGTGGTGTAGTGGTTAGCGTGCTTATCTGCCACCCCCGGAGGTCCGGGTTCGATTCCCGGCTCTGCCACGAAATTTGAAAAGTGGTACAAGGGCTGGAACGGGATCAACTCAGCCTCGGGAGGTCAACTGAGTAGAGGTGGGTTCGATTATCACCTCAGCCATCCTCGAAGTGGTTTTCCGTGGTTTCCCACTTCACCTCCAGGCGAATGCCGGGATGGTTCCTAACTTAAGGCCACGGCCGCTTCCTTCCCTCATCCTTGCCTATCCCTTCCAATCTTCCCATCCCCCTACAAGGCCCCTGTTCACCATAGCAGGTGAGGCCGCCTGGGCGAGGTACTGGTCATACTCCCCAGTTGTATCCCCCGACCAAGAGTCTGAAGCTCCAGGACACTGCCCTTGAGGCGGTAGAGGTGGGATCCCTCGCTGAGTCCGAGGGAAAAGCCGAACCTGGAGGGTAAACAGATGATGATGATGATGAACTGTTGAATCCAAGAAGAAGTCATAGGAGGATTTCGGTAATGACCTGGAGAGACTAGATCAAGCGGCAGAGAAACCTTACTGAACAGTAATAGAGAATCTTAGAAAGGGAGAGAAAAAGGAAATGAATAGTGCTTTTGGTAAATCAGTTGAACTCATAGTAGATCCCAGCAATCACTGGACAGCTGGAAGAATATCTATCTTCTCAACATTAAAAGGAAATCTTCCTGATGATGTTGCAAAGGACCAAGCTCAAGAGGAGGACAATAATGACAGTAAAATTACGCTTGAGGAAGTGGAAAGGATTGTAAGTAAACTCCATTGTCATAAAAAGTAGGAATAGATACCTTAAATGGTGAAATATAGTTGGAAGGCTTGGATGAAATGGCTTCACAGCACATAGCACGGAATGTTAATATGGTACCTTTTGATTGGACCTAAGCAGTATGTGCACCTATCTATCAGCAAGGGAACAGAAAGAGATTACAACAACTATCGAGGTATTACATTGGTCTGTATATCAGGCAAGGAGTTCGCTGGTATTTTGGAAGAGAGGGTGCAATCAACGGTTGAGAGTAAGTTGAATGCAAACCAGTGTGGTTTCAGACCAAAGAAAGAGGATCATAATCATATTTTTAGACGTGACAGGTATTTGAAAAACACGACGAGAGGAATAGACAGTTTTTATATTTCGTAGATCTAGAGAAGGCATCTGACAGAGTACTGAGGGATTATTGTATTAAGGAAAAGTTCAATCAATCATTAAATCAATCAATCAATCAATCACTACTGATCTGCTTTTAGGGCAGTCGCCCAGGTGAGATATTTCCAATCTGTCGTTCTCCAAGCACATTCTTAAATGATTGCAAAGAATTTGGAAATTTATTGAATATCTCCCTTGGTAAGTTATTCCAGTCCCTAACTTCCCTTCCTATAAACGAATATTCGCCCCAATTTATTCTCTTGAATTCCAACTTTATCTTCATTTTGTTATCTTTCCCACTTTTTAAGACACCAATCAAACTTATTCGTCACGCTATCTCTCCACTGACAGCTCGGAACATGCCACTTAATCGAGCAGCTCGTCTCCTTTCTTCCAAGTCTTAACAGCCCAAACTTTGCAACATTTTTGTAACGCTACACTTTTTTTGTCGGAAATCACCCAGAACAAATCGAGCTGCTTTTCCTTGGATTCTTTCCAGCTCTTCAATCAAGTAATCCTGGTGAGGGTCCCATACACTGAAACCATTCTCTAGTCGGAATCTTACCAGAGATTTATATGCCTTCTCCTTTACATCCTTACTACAAGCTCTAAATACCGTCATAACCATGTGCAGAGATCACTGCCCTTTATTTACAATCCCATTTATGTGATTACCCCAATGAAGATCTTTCCTTACATTAACACGTAGATACTTACAATGATACCCCGCCCAACCAAGCAGGATAGCTGCAGTCGCTGAAGTGCGGCCAGTGTCCAGTATTCGGGAGATAGTGGGTTCGAATCCCACTGTCGGCAGCTCTGAAGATGGTTTTCCGCGGTTTTCCATTTTCATACCAGGCAAATGCTAGGGCTGTACCATAATTAAGGCCACGGCCGCTTCCTTCCCACTCCTAGCCCCTTCCTGTCCCATCGTCGCCATAAGACCTATCTGTATCGGTGCGACGTAAAGCAACTTGTAAAAAAAATTATCCCCATCAGGAACCTTCGCACCATCAACGCTGACATTTTCTATTTGTGAAACTCACAACCTGACTTTTAACCCCGTTTATCATCATACCACTTCCTACTGTCCATATCATAACATTATCGAGGTCATTTTGCAGCTCTTCACGATCTTGTAATTTATTTATTACTCTATACAGAATAACATCATCCGCAAAAAGCCTTATCTCTAATTCCACATGTTTACCCTATCATTTACATACAGTGTGATTCAGCAGCCCCTTCCACTACCGTTTGCTGCAACCCAACTAACGTGCACATTGTTATAGGGGTACTATAATTTATGGAATCGGTTCCACCACGCGTACACTCGCCCAGAAAAAGGTCGCCATCTTGAAGGGGCCTAATCACACTTTCACGGCCAGATTCTGTGGATCAGCGGTAGAGTGTCGGCCTCCGGATCCCAAGATAGCGGGTTCAAACCCGGCAGAGGTAGTCGGATTTTTGAAGGGCGGAAGAAAGTCCATTCGACACTCCATGTCGTACGATGTCGGCATGTAAAAGATCTCTGGTGACACATTTGGTGTTTACCCGACAAAATTCATTAAATCTCAGCCACAGACGCCCAAGAGAGTTTCGGTTTACTCTGCCTGCCATCTAGTGGGAGCCTAGAGTAAAACGGAACGTCGAAATTGACGAGCAGACAGCCAGATGGCGTCAAATTGAAATGTCTGCACACGGTAGCTGAGGCCATACGATTATTATTATTATTATTATTATTATTATTATTATTATTATTATTATTATTATTATTATTATTACGGCCAGATGCCCTTCAAACGCCAACTTGAGTAGTAGGGCTATTGGGATTCGCCTATGAGAGCAAGCCTAACCTCACAGTCGTCATCTCGGAGGGACCTAACTTCACGTTAACGGCCAGATGCCCTTCTCCACGCCATCTTGAATAATAAGGCGATGGGGATTCGCGGATATTGCATAACAGAGCAAGCCTAACCTCATGGAGGGGCCTAACCTTACAGGGCTAATTTTTCGGCCAGATGCCCTTTCCAACACCACATTAGTGGGGCCTAACCTCACAGGGCCTAGTTTACGGTTAGATGCCCTTCCCGGCGCCATCTTGGAGGGGCCAAACCTCACAGGGCCTAGTTTTACGGTCGGATCCTCGCCATTTTGGAGAGGCCTCACTACACAGTCGCCATCTTGAGCTCAGTTTCACGGTCAGATTCCCTTCCCGCCGCCATTTTGGAGGGGCCTATCTACACAGTTACCATCTTGGGCACAGTTTTACGCACAGATGCCCTTCCCGTCACCATTTTTTGAGGGGCCTAATTACATTGTCGTTATCTTGGCCCAGTTTTACTGTCAGATGCCCATCCCGCCGCCATTTTGGTGGGACCTATCTACACATTTGCCTTCTTGGATCTAGTTTTACGGTAGATGCCCTTCCCTCCTCACAGCCGCCATTCTTGAGGGTCCTAACCACATAGCCTTCATCTTGGTGCCCAGTTTTACGGTCAGATGCCTTTCCCTCCTCACAGACGCCATTTTGAAGGGCCTAACCACAGTGGCTATCCTGGACCCAGTTTTATGGACAGATGCCCTTCCCTCCTCACAGGAGCCATTTTGGAGGGCCTATCCTCACAGTTGCCATCTTGGGCCCAGTTTTACGGACAGATGCATTTCTCTCCTCCTCATCATCTGACCTAGTTTTATGGCTAGATGCCCTTCCCAACTTCATTATCATGGAGGGGCCTAACCTCACTACTTCTACGGTCAGATGCCCTTCCCTTTTCCTTATCTGGCCCAGTTTTATTGTCAGATGCCCTTCTTTCCTCCTCATCTGACCTTGTTTTACGGCTAGATTCCCTTCTCTCGTTATCATTATCTTAGCACTGTACTCGTCCTGGTTTGACCCAGTTTTACGGTACGTTGCCCTTCCCTCCTCCTCATTTGGCTCTAGGTTTAGGTCATTTTGTTATAATATGCAGCGATTATGTCGACATGCTTATGCACGTTTAGACTTGTTCGTTATCAAGGTCACTCTCTAGTAAACTCAAGCCTTTGTAGATGGTATAAATGTGAATTTTTCTTTAGTCTCTGAAATACTGTGACAGAGAGTAGAGCGCTTTTATTCCATCCTCACAAGAGCATTAATGCTTGAGGTACAAGGATTTAAAGTGAATGGCAACAAATTTGTGTTTTAGGGGCCGATGACCTAGCTGTTAGGCCCCTTTAAACAAAAAGCATCATCATCATCATTAAATTTGTGTTCATGGAGGTAGTTCTGTTGGATTGCGCTGTGTTGTGGGCGTCAAAACTCGTCAGTTTAGTATTTAGCTCACCTTTCCCTTACTGTTTGCAAACAGATAAAGACAAAAAGCGGACACAATGGATAGAAAAATGTAGGTCTGCAGTGGGAAGAAAAAGGAATACCTTATCGCTTTCTATCTATGATCATGAACGCTCATTTGTCAAGAGCAGATCTTGGTTTTTAAAGGGTTGTGAAAATAAGGAATGGTTACGTGAGTATCTACCATTAACATGTGAAATTATCAATATGCATGAATTAGGATGCCCATCATTGAAAGCTATTCACATGGAGCCTAGCGGAGAAACAGTTAAACAGTCTTTACGCCATGCGTGCATGCTCTTTGATTGGTTGTGTTGCAGTGCATGCCGGGAGGTGAACAACATATGTAACTTGCAGTGTCGAATTGACGTCAGTGTGAATGAAACATTTGTAGAGTAAAGACATCATGTCATTTCTATCTGATACTAAGTGTAACGCAGTTGAAAAGGCAATCGTAAAGTTTTATGCTTGCAAAAGAAACTAAACACTTTTACTGAAGAAGAGTTGAATGCATTACCAAAGGCATTTTTGGTCAGTGTAGCTTTGAATGCTGTAAAGAAGATCTGGGATAAGGAGCCTCGTGAGTGGGCTCAAGATCCTGTTTTTTTGGAGCTTCAAACGTGTAGTTTACATCATAAACAAGTGAGTTTAGCTAGGAGGGCTTCAGTGAGACAGTGTCGTATATATCAAACTAACGATATCAAAAAAGGCTTTCACGGCCGCAGATCTTAAAATCACAGGAATAGAACCAACTTTTGGGCGGTTAGGCCGTGTGCATTATGCAGAGTTTCGTCCAGACGTGCCATTTGGACTCATCAGCTGGAATGGCACGCCCCTCCAGGACTCTGGACGAAACTCTGCATAATGCACACGGCCTAACCACCCAAAAGCTGGTTCTATTCCTGTAATTTCAAACTAACGAGTTGTCTTCGCTTAAAAACACTTATCATGGCTGCGAAAAGAGTAAGCAAGTTGTCGCAATAAAGGGTGAAGAAACGTGCTGGGAGAAAGGTGAGGAAGCATGCTGGGCATGGACTCATCTATAAGGTGATTGATCTTCTTCCTTTTGAGCTTCATCTTCCTAGTTACCAGTACTGCGGCGCTGGAAGTCGACTTTACGTCCGCTTGGCACGTGGTGATCCTGGTATTAATACAAATGTTAGATACTGCCTGCAATGAGCACGACATTTCTTATCGTCAAAACAATCCTGAACTAAGACGTGTAGCTGATGAAAATCTGTATCGTAAAGCTATGCAGTGTGTGTCGTCGCCTAATGCTACAGTTACTGAGAAGATAGCAGCACTTGTCGTTGCCGGTGCAATGAAAGGATAACTGTTACTGGGTGGTGGCATTAAACAGCGAAGACAGTAGAAATAATCTATGTAAGAAAGGTGGGCCAGATAAGGAAAGACATCTGACCGTAGGAGTAGTGAGGTTAGGCCCTTCCGTGATAATGAGGAAGGTAGGGCATCTAGCCATAAAACTAGATCAGATAAGGGGAGAGAGGGGCATCTGTACGTAAAACTGGGCCAAAGATGGCGATTGTGTGGTTAGGCCCCTCCAAAATGGCGCCTGTGAGGACGGAAGAGCATCTGACCGTAAAACTAGGCCCAAGATGGCAACTGTGTAGATACGCCCCTCCAAAGTGGCGAGGATAAGGCATGTGACCGTAAAACTGGGCCAGATGGCAACAGTGTAGTTAGGCCCATGACAAATGGTAACGGGAAAGGCATCTGTCCTTAAAACTCTGCCTAATATGGCGACTGTGTAGTTAGGCCCCTCCAAAATGGCGATGGGAAAGGCATCTGACCGTAAAACTGAGCCAAAGAGGTGAGTTAGGCCCCTCCAAAATTGCTACGAGAAGAGCATCTGAACGTAAAACTACGAGCTGTGAGGTTTGACCCCTCCATGAGGGCACCGGCAATGTATCTAACCGTAAATTAGGCCCTGTAAGGTTAGGCCCCACCAAGATGGCGTCGGGAAGGGGATCTGGCCGTAAAAGTGAGGTTAGGTCCCTCTAAGATGACGACTGTGAGGTTAGGTTTGCTCTTATGCAAAATCCAAGAATCCCTATTGCCCTACTACTATACTAGGGGTCAATGACCTCAGACCCCGTACACCCACTACTAGGGGTCAGTGACCTCGTGGGAAAATGCTGATTCAGCACCCATTATTTAGAACCGGCCTTGTCTTACTATTATCAGAGTGTGAGGAAAGTGGCAAAATACGAAGATTATTTAGGGTTTATGGATATCTTGGTTATGCTGGTAAAATCCTGGAAAAAAGTCGCAAGTGACGAAGATGAGGTGCCTAGAAGCAAAGTCAGCAACCTCCACTCTGGAAAATTTTACAGTAGAAGCAAAAAACTTTTAGAGGTGTTCATGGGATGAAAATTCGATCAATAACTATTTGGTTACATGAAATGGCATCAGAAAAGCAATCGTGCATAATATGTTTATTGTAAAGCAACTGTGAGACAAGATAATAAAGCTTTTCATTTGGAGACTGCTGTTTTTGCTTCTCATATGTGGATTTTGCTGACTTTGCACCTCAGATGGGGAAGAATGTCAGGTTTCTAGTAGAGCTCTGAATTTATTTGAAGGCTTAAAATTAAAATGTAGATTACAACAGATTCTTACAGGTACAATAAAGCATATTCTGAAATAGTATTTCACAAATCAACACTCCCAGCTTTTTGAGTCCGTTTTTTGGAACTACATAAAGATTAAAACAAATTCTGGAGACTCTTCCGTTAGTTCACATGCACAGTCATTATTGTTTGCCTCGTAAGCAAATCGGTTGGATTGACATTTTCAATTAGAGGCTTGTAAAAATCCAATTTTTCATTCTGATGCCAGTTCCCACTAAAGTGAATTTCGAGGAGACGTTTGACATCAGCTATTTTTTAGGACTGATAAGGTTTTCTTGCTGTGGTTGGATGAGTTTCGGAACCATTTGATCAATATGGGTGTCCTTTCTTGTTATAATTTCAAAGAGCCTATGTCTAGCCTGTAGAAGTTCTCACCTCTCACGAGTATATTGCGTTTGCTGATGGTAGGTCTCTTCAATATGTATTTCTTGCAGGGAGAAAACTTGAAATGCCAAGCATTCAGATGCTTCAGTATCTTCTCTGCTTCCGATTTCCAATCAAATATTTCGCAGTCTTCTGTGCCAACCTTCACTGTTTTTTAATGTATTGAGATTATTTCGATGTACTCCTCAGGGTTTTCTATTGCCTGCCTTTTGAAATATCTTTTGAACACAACCCAAAGAGTCTGTCAAGTGGGATAGAGGAGTGGCCTCGAATTGGAAAATACATCTCAATCCCGTGTACATTTGAGGGTGTTTTGAGTAGCCAATTTGCAACCATAGCGGGCAGAGATTTTTTATTCTCCCCTCCATAGTCGTCAGCAAATAAACGGTTCTTCTTAATTCCTTCCAGTTTTAGGTTCCTCAGAGAATGGAATAGACAGAAAGCAATTTCATTAGATCCCTTTTTATGAACATTCTATGTCCATACATAATTAGTACAGTTGCGAGTGTTGAGGAACTAACAACAACCGAGAAGTTGTAGAGATAGATCTGCCGACGGTAGTATGTTTCATGGGAGAGGTAGGTTCTTCTGGCAGTCAAATGATAGGGTTAGAGTTTCTTCATGTTTCTCATTTAAGAGAGAATAAAAGGGCTTTGCTGGACTTTGCTGGAAAGAAGGTAGAACTGGCTGAGTCAGCAAAGAGCATGCGTCTGGATGTGCTAGGAGTAAGTGATATTCGGGTAAGGGGAGATAATGAGGAAGAGATAGGAGATTATAAAGTGTACTTGACGTGTGTTAGAAAGGGAAGGGCAGAGTCTGGGGTAGGGCTCTTTATCAGGAATGCCATTGCACGCAACATAGTTTCTGTTAGGCACGTAAATGAGCGAATGATGTGGGTAGATTTGTCAGTGGGAGGAATTAAGACAAGAATTTGTGTCCGTGTATTCACCATGTGAGGGTGCAGATGAGGATGAAGTTGACAAGTTTTATGAAGCATTGAGTGACATCGTGGTCAGGGTCAACAGCAAGGATAGAATAGTGCTAATGGGCGATTTCAATGCGAGAGGTGGGAATAGAACTGAAGGATACGAAAGGGTGATTGGTAAATGTGGGGAAGATATGGAAGCTAATGGGAATGGGAAGCGTTTGCTGGACTTCTGTGCTAGTATGGGTTTAGCTGTTACGAATACATTCTTCAAGCATAAGGCTATTCACCGCTACACATGGGAGGCTAGGGGTACCAGATCCATACTTACTTAATCCGGTCCTCTTGTACCATAAGGTGTCGAGGATACGAGAGATCTCCATCTACTCCTATCTCCGGTAATGGCAACGGCCTCTCGTACCGAGAGTCCCCTCTCCTGCAGTGCTTCTCTAATCCCCTCCTCCCATGTCTTCTGTGGTCTTCCTCGAGCCTTCCTTCCTTCCACTCTCACCTCCCTCATTAACCTCGGCAAGCGGTCTGTCGACATTCGGTGGACGTGGCCAAACCATCTCAATTGATATTCTTGGATGGTTTTCTCCAGTGGCTTCATATTCAATACTTTCCGGATGGCTGTATTCCTGATCCTGTCTCTCCTGGTTTTGTCCTCTACTTTCCGGAGGTACCTCATCTCTGTCGCCTGGATTCTGCTCTTGGTTCTTTCTGTTAGCACCCAGGATTCGCAGCCATAGGTCAATGTGGGAATAAAGGTGGATTTGTAAACGGCTAATTTTGTGCCCTTTGAGATCTCCTTCTTGTTGAGGAAGTTTGTTCGGATGGCATTAAACAAGCGCCCTGCTGTTCCTATTCTTTCTGTTATTTCTTCCTCCATCTTCCCATCTGAGCTGATGATTGAGCCAAGATACTTGAACTTGGTGACTTGTTCTAATGGTTTACTATCGACCATGATACAGTGTCTCTCCTCATTCCTGCTGATAACCATAGTCTTTGTCTTGTCCGCATTCACCTCCATACCTTTTTCCTTAAGCTCTTCCACCCATACATTGATGTTGTGCTGCAGGTTTTGTTCGCTGGAGGCAACAACAATCAGGTCATCAGCAAATGCCAGGTCAGAAAATCGTACTGGTCGCATGAGATAATTTCCGACCGTCAATTTCTTGATTTTCTCATGACACAGCTTCATAATATGGTCGAGGTATACGATGAAAAGAAGAGGGCTAAGACTGCAGCCCTGCCGGACTCCTTGTCTCGTAGTGAACTCTGCTGACCTCACATTTCCTGTCCGCACGTAATTCCGACAGTTCTTATACAGACTCATGATTGAACTGCAAAGTGACTTGCTAACTCCATACTCCTTTAGGACTTTCCAGAGTTTGGACCTCGGGACTCTATCAAATGCCTGTTTCAGGTCAATAAAGGCAGCATGAAGGGTCTTGTTCTTTTCCAGTAGCTTTGCACTGGCCATCCTAACAGTAAATATGAGATCTTGCGTGCTTCTATTTGGGCGGAAGCCACACTGGGCTTCTTCAAGTTTAGCCTCTACCTCCTTTCTTAATCTAGTCTCCAGGATCTTTGAGAAGACCTTCCCAGGCACTGATAACAAGGATATGCCACGGTGATTACTGCACTCTCGATTGTCTCCTTTCTTAAAGATGGGGACGATGACTGCTACTTCCCAATCTCTAGGTACCTTTTTTGTTCTCCAGGCCTCCACCATAATCTTGAATAGAAAGTTTTCTGCTTTCTTTCCCAAGTTCTTAATCATTTCTGGGGCGATTCCATCATGTCCTTGGGCCTTCCCATTCTTGAGTTGTTTAATAGCCAACTGCATTTCATTTATCCTTAAGTCCTCTCCTTCTTCTTGTTCTCCTTCTCCCCCCGTCTCCTCTCTTTCCTCGCTTGACCATGGGCTGTCTTCATTCCCATTTCCATTCAGTAAATCATAAAAATATTCTTTCCATCTCTCCATTATTTCTTTCTCTTCTGTTAAGATTTTCCCTTCCTTATCTTTTATAAACTTTAGAGGGCACTGTTTCTCCTTTCTCATGTTTTTCAGTGCTCTATAGAACAGCTTCTGGTTCTCTTTATAATTTTTCTCCATTCTTTGTCCGAATTCTTCCCAAGACTGTCTTTTCGCTGTTTTCACTAGGTCTTTAACCTTTCTTCTTTGTTCCTTATACATCTCATGGTCCTCAGCATCCTTGCTTCTTAAGTATTTCTTCCACATTTCCTTTTTCTTTCTTACTTCTTCCTTGATATCTTCATTCCACCAGCTTGTTCTTTTCTTGTACTCCCCCACCTTTGTTGTTCCACATACTTTACTTGCCATTTCTAATAGTATCTTCTTGAACATGTTCCACTTTCCCTCCAGGTCCATTTCCTCGATCCTCTCCTCTATCCTCTGACACTCCTCCTCCACTTCCTGTGTGAACTGCTCCTGTACCTCCCTGTTCTCTCTTAACTTATACACCTTAATCTTTTCTTGCTTCTTGTTCTTAGGTTGTTTCCTCTGTACCTTTGATGTTGTTTCCATTGTTGTTATCAAGGGAAAATGGTCGCTTCCTATTTCATAGCCACGGTATACTCGACAGTCTGTCACCTTCTGGAGGTGATCTCTCTTCACTAACACATAATCTATGATGGAGCGCTCATCTCGGCTGGGTTCCTCCCTCGTGTACATATGTATCATCTTATGCGGGAACATGGTGTTCACTGCGACGAGATTATTGGCAACGCAGAAATCAACAATCCTCTCACCATTGTTGTTAACCACAGGCTCACCATGCCGGCCAACAGCTCCGCCACTTCCTTCTGGCTGGTTTCCGACTCTGCCGTTGAGATCTCCTAATACAATGATTTCCCCTCGAGTGTCATCCACCACATTCTGTAGCTCTTCGTGGAACCTATCCTTCTCCTCCTTTCTTACATCGTCGTTCACTCCGTAAACCACAATAAATGTCATCAGCTCCATCTCTGGATCTAATCGTATGCTGACCGTTAGAATTCTATCCGTGTGGAGTTTCCAATCCTGAATCTTGTTTCTGAAGTTCTTGTGGATCAGTAGTGCTACTCCTGATTTGGCCCTTAATCTGATGTTAACTCCACTATAAATGAGCACATGATCGTTCACCATTGTATCTACCCCTTGACCTTTCTTTTTTGTCTCTGTCAGTGCCAGCACTACAAGTCTTGCTCTCTCGAATTCTGCCACTAATTCATTCTCCTTTCCAGCTAATCCTCTTATATTCCATGTTCCAAATCTCATAATCCTTTTTCCTCGCCATGTTGCCATCGGGTTCAGCAGTCCGGTGTATCTCTCGTTTTGACTTTTCATGAGAATTATTTCGGGCATGTGAGATATGGGCCCACAGTGCCTATAGGGCAGTGAGGGGGCTGCCCTCTTTTGGCCTCTGCCCCTGCCATGCTGCAACTTCAGGACTGGTGGTGTTCTCATTCCCTACTCCCTGAGACAAAGATTTTCTTCCTTCAGGACCTACAGCTGAAGGTCTGTCATTTAGTCTGGCCCCTCATCCTCGACCTTACCGGCAAGGGTGACCCTACCAGGAGCCGAAGCTCCCGCCGGCATCGCTCTCGGGATCACTGAGGCACGCAAGCCTCCCCACCACGTCAAGGTACCAGACCATGGGGGAGGACCAGATCCATAATAGACTATATCTTAACAGACTTTGAATTCAGGAAATCTGTTAGGAATGTAAGAGTTTTTCGCGGATTTTTCGATGATACAGACCACTATCTGATCTGTAGTGAACTAAGTATCTCTAGGCCTAAGGTAGAGAAAGTGAAATCTGTCTGCAAACGAATAAGAGTAGAAAATCTCCAGGACGAGGAAATTAGACAGAAGTACATGGATATGATTAGTGAGAAGTTTCGAACAATGGACAGTAAGCAGGTTCAGGATATAGAAAGTGAATGGGTGGCATACAGGGATGCTGTAGTAGAAACAGCAAGGGAATGCCTAGGAACAACTGTGTGTAAAGATGGGAAGAGGCGAACATCTTGGTGGAATGATGAAGTGAGAGCAGCCTGTAAACGTAAAAAGAAGGCTTATCGGAAATGGCTCCAAACAAGGGCCGAGGCAGACAGGGATTTGTACGTAGATGAAAGAAACAGAGCGAAACAAATAGTTGTTGAATCCAAAAAGAAGTCATGGGAAGATTTTGGTAATAACCTGGAAAGGCTAGGTCAAGCAGCAGGGAAACCTTTCTGGACAGTAATAAAAAATCTTAGGAAGGGAGGGAAAAAGGAAATGAACAGTGTTTTGAGTAATTCAGGTGAACTCATAATAGACCCCAGGGAATCACTGGAGAGGTGGAGGGAATATTTTGAACATCTTATCAATGTAAAAGGAAATCATCATGGTGGTGTTGCAAACAGCCAAGCTCATGGGGAGGAGGAAAATGATGTTGGTGAAATTATGCTTGAGGAAGTGGAAAGGATAGTAAATAAACTCCGTTGTCATAAGGCAGCAGGAATAGATGAAATTAGACCTGAAATGGTGAAGTATAGTGGGAAGGCAGGGATGAGATGGCTTCATAGAGTAGTCAAATTAGCGTGGAGTGTTGGTAAGGTACCTTCAGATTGGACAAAAGCAGTAATTGCACCTATCTACAAGCAAGGGAACAGGAAGGATTGCAACAACTATCGAGGTATCTCATTGATTAGTATACCAGGCAAAGTATTCACTGGCATCTTGGAAGGGAGGATGCGATCAGTCGTTGAGAGGAAGTTGGATGAAAACCAGTGTGGTTTCAGACCACAGAGAGGCTGTCAGGATCAGATTTTTAGTATGCGCCAGGTAATTGAAAAATGCTACGAGAGGAATAGGCAGTTGTGTTTATGTTTCGTAGATCTAGAGAAAGCATATGACAGGGTACCGAGGGAAAAGATGTTCGCCATTCTGGGGGACTATGGAATTAAAGGTAGATTATTAAAATCAATCAAAGGCATTTATGTTGACAATTGGGCTTCAGTGAGAATTGATGGTAGAATGAGTTCTTGGTTCAGGGTACTTACAGGAGTTAGACAAGGCTGTAATCTTTCACCTTTGCTGTTTGTAGTTTACATAGATCATATGCTGAAAGGTATAAAATGGCAGGGAGGGATTCAGTTAGGTGGAAATGTAGTAAGCAGTTTGGCCTATGCTGACGACTTGGTCTTAATGGCAGACTGTGCCGAAAGCCTGCAGTCTAATATCTTGGAACTTGAAAATAGGTGCAATGAGTATGGTATGAAAATTAGCCTCTCGAAGACTAAATTGATGTCAGTAGGTAAGAAATTCAACAGAATTGAATGTCAGATTGGTGATACAAAGCTAGAACAGGTCGATAATTTCAAGTATTTAGGTTGTGTGTTCTCCCAGGATGGTAATATAGTAAGTGAGATTGAATCAAGGTGTAGTAAAGCTAATGCAGTGAGGTCGCAGTTGCGATCAGCAGTATTCTGTAAGAAGGAAGTGAGCTCCCAGACGAAACTATCTTTACATCGGTCTGTTTTCAGACCAACTTTGCTTTACGGGAGCGAAAGCTGGGTGGACTCAGGATATCTTATCCATAAGTTAGAAGTAACAGACATGAAAGTAGCAAGAATGATTGCTGGTACAAACAGGTGGGAACAATGGCAGTAGGGTACTCGGAGGAATGAACTCGATGGATGAAGCTGTACGCATAAACCGGCTTCGATGGTGGGGTCATGTGAGACGAATGGAGGAGGATAGGTTACCTAGGAGGATAATAGACTCTGTTATGGAGGGTAAGAGAAGTAGAGGGAGACCAAGACGACGATGGTTAGACTCGGTTTCTAACGATTTAAAGATAAGAGGTATAGAACTAAATGAGGCCACAACACTAGTTGCAAATCGAGGATTGTGGCGACGTTTAGTAAATTCACAGAGGCTTGCAGACTGAAAGGCATAACAGTCTATAATGATAATGTATGTATGTATGTATGCTGGACTTTTATGAATCTGTCACTGTGCTTCAGTCTGAAGTTTTATATCTGGGTCTTTCTCTAGCTTAATCTTTTCCTTGAATTCCATGCATGCAGAGCACATAAAAACTCTGGGATTTCCATACCCAATATTAAATTGAGTATTAAATATGAACCGAAAATAACTTTCTTTAACCTGCAACTCCAAATCGGTCTGTCCATTGTACATCCGGTGAAGTAAAGTAATATTCAACTAAGACGGCAAATATTCTCTCCCTCTAGGTGAATGGCAGTAGTGAAGTTCACTGCAGGTCAGGGATGATACAAATTTCATCACAGCCTCTTTTTTGCTTGAAATTTCTGAGAGCAGTGATATCCTCCCCGCTTTTCAATTGGACCATTTCCGGTATGAAAAAAACTGTTTGGTTACAAATTCACCTCTAGCTAGCGTTACCTGGATCATCCCCAGAAAAGCCTTCTGGCATACAAGTACTACATCAATAGTATTTTGTTTGGAAAGATTTTCCTCTGTAAGTACCTGTTACTTACCTCTTTCTGGCTATGGATGCCAGTACCGTAATACAAAGGTATTTTGACTGGATCTATCTATATTTACGTAGAACAGCTTATGGAAGTCTAAGCACTGCTTCATGGACAAGGATGAACATCGAAAGCTTTTTGTAGCATGTCCACATTTAGGAAAATCTGGTAGCTTCGGAGGCCCATACCTGTAAAGCAACGGACAATGTTTAATCAATCAATCACTACTGATCTGCATTTAGGGCATTCGTCCAGGTGGCAGATTCCCTATCTGCTGTTTTCCTCGCCTTTTCTTAAATGATCACAAATAAATTGGATAATTATTCCAATCCATAACTCCCCTTCCTATAAACGAATATTTGACCCAATTTGTCCTCTTGAATTCCAACTTTATCTTCATATTGTGATCTTTCCTACTTTTAAAGACACCACTCAAACTTATTCGTCTACTGATGTCCTCCCGCGCCATCTCTCCAATGACAGCTCGGAACATACCACTTAATCGAGCAACTCGTCTCCTTTCTCCCAAGTCTTCCCAGCCCAAATTTTGCAACATTTTTTGCAACGCTAATCTTTTGCCGGAAATCACCCAGAACATATCGAGCTGCTTTTCTTGGGACTTTTTCCAGTTCTTGAATCAAGTAATCCTGGTGAGGGTCCCATACACTGGAACCATACTCTAGTTGGGGTCTTACCAGAGACTTATATGCCCTCTCTTTTACATCCTTACTACAACCCCTAAATACCCTCATAACCATGTGCAGAGATCCGTGCCCTTTATTTACAATCCCATTTATGTGATTACCCCAATGAAGATCTTTCCTTATATTAACACCTAGATACTTGCAATGATCCCCAAAAGGAACTTTCACCCCATCAACGCAGTAATAAAAACTGAGAGGACTTTTCCTGTTTGTGAAACTCACAACCTGACATTTAACCCCGTTTATCATCATACCATTGCCCACCGTCCATCTCACAACACTATCGAGGTCACCCTGCAGCCGCTCACAATCTTGTATCTGTACAAAATAACATCATCTGCAAACAGCCTTGTCTCTGATTCCACTTCTTTACACGTATCATTGATATATATAAGAAAACATAAAGTTCCAGTAATACTGCCTTGAGGAATTCCCCTCTTAATTGTTACTGGGTCAGATAAAGCTTCGCCTACTCTAATTCTCTGAGTTCTGTTTTCTAGAAATATAGCCACCCTTTCAGTCACTCTTTTTTGTGTACTCATTTTTGCCAGTAGTCTTCCATGATCTACCCTATCAAATGCCTTAGATAGGTCATTCGCAATACAGTCCATTTGGCTCCTGAATCCAGGATATCTGCTATGTCTTGCTGAAATCTTACAAGCTGAGCTTCAGTGAAATAACCTTTCCTAAACCCAAACTGCCTTTTGTCAAACCAGTTATTAATTTCGCAAACATGTCTAATATAATCACTTAATCAGAAAGAATGCTTTCCCAAAGCTTACATGCAATGCATGTCAAACTGACTGGCCTGTAATTTTCAGCTTTATGTCTATCACCCTTTCCTTTATACACAGGCGCTACTATAGCAACTCGCCATTCATTTGGTATAGCTCCTTCAACCAAACAATAATCAAATAAGTATTTCAGATATGGTACTATATCCCAACCCATTGCCTTTGGTAATATCGCCAAAAATCTTATCAATTCCAGCTGTTTTTCTAGTTTTCAACTTTTGTATCTTACTGTAAATGACATTGTTATCATAGGTAAATTTTAATACTTCTTTAGTATTGCTCACATCCCCTATATGGACGTTATCCTTGTAACCAACAATCTTTTCATACTGCTGACTGAATACTTCTGCCTTTTGAAGATCTTCGCATACACACTCCCCTTGTCCATTAATGATTCCTGGAATGTCCTTCTTTGAACCTATTTCTGCCTTAAAGTACCTATACATACCCTTCCATTTTTCACTAAAATTTGTATGACCACCAATTATGCTTGCCATCATGTTATCCCTAGCTGACTTCTTTGCTAGATTCAATTTCCTAGTAAGTTCCTTCAATTTCTATTTACTTCCATAACCATTTCTAACTCTATTTCGTTCCAACCTGCACCTCCTTCTTAGTCTCTTTACTTCTCTGTTATAATATAGTGGATCTTTACCATTCCTTACCACCTTTAAAGGTACAAACTTATTTTCACATTCCTCAACAATTGATTTAAACCCATCCCAGAGTCTGTTTACATTTTTATTTACCATTTTCCAGCGATCATAGTTACTTTTTAAAAACTCCCTCATGCCTGTTTTATCAGCCATATGATACTGCCTAATAGTCCTAATTTTAATACCTTCCTTTCTAACACATTTATTTTTAACTACGACAAAAACAGCTTCGTGATCACTAATACCATCTATTACTTCGGTTTCTCTGTAGAGCTCATCTGGTTTTATCAGCACCACATCCAAAATATTCGTCCCTCTAGCTGGTTCCATCACTTTCTGAATCAGGTGCCCTTCCCATATTAACTTATTTGCCATTTGTTGGTCATGCTTCCTGTCGTTCGCATTACCTTCCCAATTGACATTTGGTAAATTGAGATCACCCGCTACAATCACGTTCCTTTCCTTATTGTTTCCCACATAGCTGATTATCTTAACAAATAATTCTGAATCAGCGTCAGCGCTACCCTTTCCCGGTCTGTACACTCCAAAGATATCAAGTTGCCTATTATCTTTAGAGATGAGCCTTACACCCGGAATTTCATGTTTTTCATCTTTAACTTTTTCGTAGATTACAAATTCTTCTTTCACCAGAATGAATACTCCCTCTCCTACTATTCCTATCCTATCTCTACTATACACACTCCAGTTCCGTGAGAATATCTCTGCATCCATTATATCATTTCTCAGCCATGATTCAACTCCTATTACAATATCTGGTAAGTATATATCTATTAAATTACTTAATTCGATTCCTTTGTTTACAATGCTTCTACAATTGAGCACTAACATTTTTATGTCATCCCTACTTGATTTCCAGTTCCCTGTTCGCTTAACACCGCTCCCTAGGCCACCCCGTTTCCCTGAAAGGAGGGGGAGTGAAAGTTTTCTTAGAAAAAAAGAATGAATGAATCGATAAAAAAATATATAAACATGTATTTATATGTTTGATTAATTTTCAATGGCAGTTGTGAAACTAGTTTTAAAAAAGCAAATAAAACAGTAAGATGCGTAAAAATAACGTTGAACTAACCTCAGGAGTTTAGCTTTTGATCTCTTCCATTTGTCAGGCTGAGATTTTCTCTTCCTTGTTTTGGAAGGCGACACTGGTGTTATTTCCGCCTGGTTATTCATTTTACAGGAACTATTAGAATTTTATAATAGCTACTATCATTAATTCACTCATTGGAAACACCAAAAACACAAAATATACCTCTATATATACTCTAGTGTAAACAAAATAAAAGAGATGGCTGACAGTCACATGGCCAAATGGGATCTCTGATTGGCCAAAGCGGATATTGCAGGCTTTGCTACTCAGATTGTAAGAAATGATCACGGAGTTTGCTGCCTTTGCTTCTAACCACAATTTTCAATAGGGGAACTAACCCACTTACTGATGTTTTTTTTCTTCTCATAACCGTTGGATATTGCTAGAAAACACCAAGAAGAATACATTGGGTACTGCCATAAGATTCGAAAAAATGGAGACTGCTGGCTTTGCTTCTAGGCACCTCAGATATAGAGATGGAAGGATGTCAAGGCCGTCTATCACTGTAAGTCAGAAGCGTTTCTGTGTAAGAATAGCCATGAAATATGTTGACATATTTAGTTAAAGAGCTTAACGTAAGGACAAATTGTATCCATAAAATGAAAGACACTGTAAAAGGAACTGTGAAAACGCGATCACCACTGCTTACACTGAGAATTGTGAGTTCGATATCAGCTCGCTCTCTTGTCGTTCGACTTCTTGCCATATAAACTTACAGAGGAACTAGCAATATCATATGAACGAAATCCAATTTTTGTGAGAGATCCTCTCTGATCTCTTTAAACTGAGCAATTTGGGAAAGTAAATGAAGTGATCGGAAAAGTGGAACGAGGTGTATCAGATGGTTTTTTAAACTATTTCTTTTTCGTCGCACCGACACAGATAGGTCTCATGGCGACGGTGGGATAGGAAAGGGCTAGAAATGGGTAAGAAGCAACAGCCCCAGAATTGCCTGGTGTGAAGATGGGAAACCACGGAAACCATCTTCAGGGTTGCCGACAGTGGGGTTCGATCAAACCCACCATCTCCCGGATGCAAGCTGACAGCAACGTGACTCAAACCAGGCAGACACCCGCTCGGTATCATATGTTTCCAGCTGAGTATTTGGGTGTAAGAAACCGAGAGAAGTAACATAATCTGGACTTACGATAGTTTTGTATTAGTCAAGAATGAGTCCTCATCTCAGAGTTGTCGGATAGCTAATGATTCTCTCTACTTCCAGATTACTTCATGCTCTCTCATGTATGAAAAGTTATTTCATACTTATCCTTTCAGGGTACATTTATTACTGTCTGAAAATACTCTTTGGCCTTCAGAGCAAAAATCCACATCAGTTTTCTCATTAAGTAACATACATAATGCAGTAGCAAGTAAGTTCATCAACTTGATAATCACTGTTGACAATTCCCTGAGAATGGTGGCACATGGCCCTAGATAACACAATGATACGAAGTGCAGGAGCACCCTCTATTGCACGTAGTCGATTGAGGCTGAGCGGTGATGAAGAGCAAGTCGATAGTGGGGTAAGGTATCATAAATTCTCATTACATTGAAAACTAGCAAGGTAACCGTGCTTTGCTACAGTTTTAAGCTGG
Organism: Anabrus simplex; assembly: GCF_040414725.1. Classification (NCBI taxonomy): domain Eukaryota; kingdom Metazoa; phylum Arthropoda; class Insecta; order Orthoptera; family Tettigoniidae; genus Anabrus; species Anabrus simplex. The sequence goes on from NC_090265.1 coordinate 1,546,288,808, forward strand.
AAGTTTCAAATTTCGACAAGTCCACTTTTGGCTGAGCTCTTAATTAAAATAAACCCTCAGTTCGTACGTCAAACGCTTTAGAGGGAATTATGATTTATTTTCGAACCTAAAACTAATTCGAATCCCATATAATTCGAATGTTTTAAAACCCTATCTTATTTAAAATCTAGGGCGCAGAAGCAACCAACGCGCGTAATTTTGACTTGCACGTCGAACAGTATTGGAAGTGTAGAATGTTTAAAATATATGTCTTAACATCTAGGACTTAGAGAACAAACCTCCATGTACAGTTTTCAGTTCGTACCTGAAACGGTTTCGAAAGAATGAATATTGTGATTTTTAGAGCCAGCCCCATCCAAACCTATTAGGGGAGAAATATTTTCATCAGTCTTCACCCCGAATCCAAATCATTTAGCAGTGTATTGTCTTAAGACCACTTGAAATGAAATGTCGTATGGTTTTTTAATGCCGGGATATCCGAGGACGGGTTCGGCTCGCCAGGTGCAGGTCTTTCTATTTGACTCCCGTAGGCGACCTGCGCGTCGTGATGAGGATGAAATGATGATGAAGACAACACATACACCCAGCCCCCGTGCCATTGGAATTAACCAATTAAGGTTAAAATCCCCGACCCGGCCGGGAATCGAACCCGGGACCCTCTGAACCGAAGGCCAGTACGCTGACCGTTCAACCAATGAGTCGGAATTAAAACCACTTCAAAACCCAGGACATAGAGGAGCAATCATCATGTGAAATTTTAACTTCGTGAGCGAAACGTTTCGAGCGTAATTTACAATTTTATTAATAGGCATCACCCATACCATTTAGGCGTGTATTGTTTTAAGACCACTATCTGTTTAAAATTAAAGACATATGGGGGCAACTATCATGTGAAATTTCAGCCTCGTGTGTCAAACGGTTTCCGAAAAAAGAATATTTTTGTCACCAGTCCTTCCCCGCCCCCGCCGTCAAAATCCCTTAGGGGTTTATTATTTTAAGACGACCTTTTATTTTAAATATAAGACGTATATGAATAACTATGATGTGAAATTTTAACCTGTTAAGAGAACATGTTAAGAGAAATAAATATTTTTTCCATCAGACCTTACTCCCAGTCGAAACTCCTTAGGGGAGTTTTATGTAAGACCGCTTCTTGTTTAAAATCCAAGACACTGGGGAGTATCCATCGTGTGAAATTTCAACCTTGTATGGCAAGCGGTTTCAGAGATGTGATCATTTTTATCATCAGGTCTCACCCTCCCCCCCCCCCCCACACACATACCCACACACAGTCATAAACCCTTAGGGGTGTACTGTTTTAAGACGACTCCTTGTTTAGAATTTAAGACATATAGGAGTAACCATCATGTGAAATTTCAACCTCATATATCAAACGGTTACAGAGAAATTAATACTTTTGTTTTCGGGAATTAACCCCCGTTTAACCCTTAAAGGCTGAACATCTCTCTAAACTTATTTATTATCTAATACATAAAGGAACAATCACTGAATTAAATTTCAACTTTGTTCGGCGAACGGTTTTGGAGTAATAAATATGTTGGTTTTCAAGGATTTATCTCCGTTTCCTCCCCTTAGAGGTGGAATATTTTGAAACCCTTCCTTAGTGCGTGCTTACACTGTAGTGGAAATGTAGCCCCAAAATTTCATTTCTTTATGTCCAGTAGTTTTGCCTGGGCGTTAATTGACTATCAGTCAGCGCGTTCTTTTTTTATTGATAGCTAGAGAATGTGCCGGGCTTGGTGCGTCTTTCTAACAAAATTAATTATATAGAGTTACTTATCATAAAAAGCTACCTATCGGATTTCGTTCAACCCACTTACTAAACCCTCTCAGGAGTAATAAGAACACATTGTGAAATTTTCAACGAAATCGGTCCAGTAGTTTCTTGAGTCCATTCGAGACCACAAAACATAGTTTCCTTCCTCTTTCTAAACAGACTCAAAAGAGAACTTCGATTCAGAGGTCGACATGTTGAAACTTCAGGCAACACCGTTACATACGTAACAAGTTCTGAATCGCAGTGTGAAGTTATTTCAACAGCTTACTCACCCCACTGAAGCTACCAGCCTGGATTCGTACTTCCCAATGTTAGAAACATCATGGAGGATACTTTGCTATACTTTTTTTTTTTTTTTTTTTTTTTTTTTTTGCTAGTGGCTTTACGTCGCACCGACACAAATAGGTCTTATGGCGACGATGGGATAAGAAAGGTCTAGGAATGGGAAGGAAGTGGCCTTGGCCTGCCCCAGCATTTGCCTGGTGTGAAAATGGGAAACTCCGGGAAACCATTTTCAGGGCTGCCCACAGTGGGGTTCGAACCCACTATCTCCCGGATGCAAGCTCATAGCTGCGCGCCCCTAACCGCACGGCCAACACGCCCGGTGCCATACATTCTTACTGCAGCCCTGATAGGTTTTGGCCTACCAAGTGACCACTGCTCAGCTCGAAGGTCTGACGGATGATCAGTCCGAAGAATCCTCTCAGCCGTTCTTCACGGTTGTACAGATCAGGGTGACCATCTCACTGTCAGTATTAGCTTCTCAATTGTAACCACATAAGTGGAATGAACCTCAAACCAATGCTTCAAGTCCAGGAATCGAACCCGAGAGCTCCGGCTGAGAGGGGGTACGCTACTCCTAGATTTCGGAGTCGGCACCTTGCCATTCTATTTACAACTAGCTACAGACCCGTCGTTGATGGGACAACCATATAGAATGTGCAAAGTTATCTAACTCTCCCAGTTCCCACCAATATTCAGGCAGGTTGTTTCACTCGGGACGCAGACGTAATCCCATTTATCGGAGATGAGTGGCAGAGAACCGACAAATTATAACACAGCAATTGTCAATGTAATGTTATTCTTGATCAGTTTTATGAGCTATCTATATTGTAGACCTTCACATATAATTTTCTTCGGACTATGGGATATTAAAGTACGGTACCTACTGTAAAGGCAGTCCTTCCTTGTTTCAAGGCTCCCCCTTGTCTTATTCTTAAAGCATTCCTTCCTTACGATTTTTTCTCTTTTTTATAATCATCTTCACATGGACCGATGACCACGCGATTTTACACCTTAAGACAATTATGACAAAAACCATCACCAGTTAACATCATTAAACAATGTTTTCATGTTAGCAATGCTTGGCGTTGATATGGACTAAGCAATACAAGTCTACATTCATGAATTATATTATAATCGGTACGGTAAAACTGTATAAGACATAAATGATTGGAGCTTGTATTCTCTATAAATTTTTTACGGTAGGTATTGTACAAGGAAATGATTAGGGGGGCAGAGCATGGGAAGGATCTCAGGTAGTGTTAGGTTCCTTCTTGGAGCAAGTACAGAGATGGAGAGTATCGCAGGGCGAATAATAGATGGTAAAATCTTTTTGACAATATTTATTAAAATATTCATGAAAATTACCCTGCAGTTGAAACTTCAAACTCAAATTTCCAGCCAATATTTTCAAAAATGCAAAATAAAATATTGATGATATTGTATTCTGAGACATCCAATGGATTAAAATGTCCAAAATAAATATAACTTTCTTACAGATCGTAAACACCCTACAGCTCATCTAATATGGATTTAAATACCAAAATAACACTTTGCACCTTGAATTTCATTATGTCCATCACTCGTGATGCAAGGCTACAGTTTTTCTAATATTTTTGAACATAATATTAACACACACTTTCATGAATAAGTTGATAGTTCAAATAAAAGAGGATTTAATCACTTGCTGTATATTCCTACAGTTCATCTAAGTTGAAAAATAAAATAGAGCACTTGCAAACCCTAGAGTTCTTCTACGTGAAATTATTCCAAGTCATGAAAGATTTTAGAAAGGAATTTACAGTTCAAGAACAAGATATGAAGCCTTCTTGAATTATTATGAATAGCAAGCTGAAATTCATACGAAGCACTTTTCTGTTGTTGGAGCACTATGACTAACTGAGTGCTTTGTTAAAAGTCAGTTAGTGGAATTACTCACTCAAAATATGACAAGATCACCTGGAATTGCTTATACGTGTTGGTGTTGTGCTGTCCTGTGGCTTGGTGACTGAAACTTTCTGCAGCGTGCAGCCAAGGCTCGAACTCAGCACCAGCAGCGTGACAAGCCCGTTCAATGAAGATACCACGTTAATATCCCTCGTCGACATCCCTCGATGCGTACCATGATCGTAGAAACCACGTTAATCCCACGCTGGAAACGACGTTCGACGCAGCAGAATCTCACAACACTTTGCCAAGATTTCCGATGTTCTTTTGGAGATAATGCCGGAATACGGAAAGATCAATTGGCACTATAGACCTCTCAATTATCATTAAGATTAGTATTAAACACCGACACAAGTCTCAATGCACAGTTCGTATTCTCACGTTAGTCTTACGGTGTTGAATACGTGACTTAGAATATCACAGTCTATGCTACAGTATGATTTGTAAGTCAGGTTAATGAAGGAAAGACTTACAATCGTTTTCAAGACGGAAAACACAGTTTTTACACACCCACACAGTTTATAGAATTAGGATTTAACACTGTCACAGTTCATAATAGTCGCTGATTATATCTGAGGTTCGACCGTAGAATAATCATCACAGTCCATAAAACACTTGAAAAAATGTTATAAACACCAGTCTCTACAACAGTTTCTGGAATAATACTGTTCATAGATTAAGAAGATTTTATGACTGAATTTGCATAACACGAGTCCGTACGACTCAATATTGTCATAAAACGTTCTTAGTATTCATTTGGTTTCTCGTCGTAGTGATTGAAATTTCAAGAGAATACACGAAAAAATAGTCACATTTAGCCCTGTTATTGGTTGAATATTTAGTGGAATAGTATCTCACACAGTTCACAATTGTGCTAGTATAGGAGAAATCTGTCTCAGAATAATTAAAATGGTCACAAATTGAAAGTTTAGTTTATCACACGCAATGTCTTAGAATACTGTCACAATCAATGATGAAGTTCAGAATTACGTGAAAATGACAAAGTCCACAATATCGTTTACTGATAAATGAAATACCTGACACTTCAATTCACTATTTCTATTATAACTTCACTCGGTTAACACACTCCTAAATATTATATAACGACGATTTAGTCGGAGAAAATTTTAGAACATTTCCTTCGTCGCGACGCGGCAGAAACTTTACTTGCGACGTCTTCGCACAATTCCAAAGTGTTCGACTGTGATTTCTACGTCCTCGCGGATCGCGACGGAGCATACTGTCCTTCTGTCATAATCGCAGAACACACTGAATATAACCTCGGTTCGTTGACCTATTTATAGCTGGCTGCGAGCAGCGCTCGGAATCAGGTGATGAAGGGGTGATAATACTTCCCAAACTTTAACTTGTTATATCTTGGAAACCACTGGACGGATTGATCTCAAATTTGCAGGGATGTACTTTCAGAATATGGCCTACAACACAGTGTTGGTCTCATTTTAATTGATCCAGGCGTTAAAAAGTTTAAAAATAGTTCCGAGAGAATTCTGATGGTAGGGAAGCTGTAGGCAGTGCTGACGTCATTTGTCCTTGCTCCACTCATGAGGTATCCCTCACGCAGTGCAGTGAGAACGAGAACCTTCTCTCACACAGCTGTTTGTGCATCGGAACTTAGCCGTTCGCTCATGAATAAAGATTTATAACTCGTATCTTCCCGGTACATGTTCCTCCTGGTCTGACGAAAAGAAAATTCGCAGGATTTTCTTTTCTAGGCTTTACTCCTCTTGTTGAATGTGTTTCAAGTTAGCTGAGAAAAAATACCCTCCAAAGTGCCATCCAGTTTCACAATTTCGTAGGCTCCGTTCCTAAACACAGTGCAGACACGGTAGGGACCTACAAATAGTGGACAAAACCTGGCATAAATACTTCTCTTAGGATTGGAAGTAGCTGGTCTGCGGATTAAAATTAAATCTCCAAGATTTAATGGCCTTATTCTCTCAGCTGGGTTAGCTTCAGAGTGCCTGATAGAATTCATGATATGACGGATGTTGAGTTCTTCTAGAGCCTGTTGGAATTCTACGGAAGTGAAATGAGTTCCGTGATCTGTTAGCAAGTATTCAGGCTTTCCCATCTCGGGGATGTCGTTCCTTTTCAGCCTCCTCAAGATGTTACCGGCGTTAGCCTTCTGGATAGGCAACAGCATAGTATATTTTGAGAAGACATCCACAACAACAATGACATGCCTGTTCCCCCTGGTCGCCTTGGGCAGAGGACCATATAGATCGATTTCCACAATTTCTCCTGGCTTTTCCGGGATCAGTGGTGTGGGAAACTCCCTGAGCAAATAATTGTTCGGCTTGATCCGCTGGCACAGGTCACAAGACCGAAAAATCCTTCTAGTGTCTCGTCTAAGGTATTCCCACGTAAATCTTTCCTTAATAAGGTTGACAACTTTGTCAGTACCAGCATGACCGGAAATTTAATGGCAATGCCATATGATGGCCTTCGTAATTTTCACAGGTGCATAAATCCTGCACTGTGTCCTGGCCGAATCAATATATTTCATAAGGATTCCATCCTGTAGGCAATAATTTGAAGACAGACGTTGAAGACGTGGAAAATCTTCGTCATCAACGGTGATCGAACCCGACAAGAATCGAATTAATTCTCTACACTTAGCGTCCCTGCGTTGCATCTGGTCAAGGCAGCATAGTTTGCGAAGACATTCTTCGTCAGTATCGCTCACGGTGTTTACTTGATGGATTTGGATGACGTCAGCAGGGTTGCGGCTAAGCGGATCTGCTAAGGCATTCTTATGACCAGGCTTGTGTATTACGGTTAGGTTGAATTTATGTATGAAGAAAGTCCATCGGATAACCCTCTCATTTGTCATGCCTGACGACAGTATACATGTCAGAGCATTGTGGTCCGTGAAAATCGTAATGGGATACCCACAAATGATTTTATTCCAATACTGGAGAGAATAAACAATAGCCAAAGCTTCAAGTTCTGTGATAGTGTAGGACTTTTCGTGAGGTCGCAATTTCCTACCCAAAAATGAGACGAAAAGTCTGTGATCCGGATATTCAAGTCTCAATTGATAAAGTACAGCGCCTATGCCTACCGAGCTGGCATCACATTCTATAACGAATGGAAGGGAAAAATTCGGATAAACTAGTCTGTCGGAATTTTTCAACATCTCCTTGGTGGCAAGGAATGCTCTTTCGCATTCTTCGGTCCATTTCCACCTATTATTTTCAACAAGAAGTTGCTGAAGAGGAGCTACAGTCTTCGTATAGTCTGGACAATGTTGAGAGAAAAATTTACAGTCCTAGGAACTGTCTCACGTTTCTAATGCGCTGAGGTCTAGGAAAGTCAATGATGCTCTTAATTTTAGCAGGGTTGGGCTGGATTCCATCGCCACTAATCACATGTCCTAGGAACAACACTGAGGTTTGCAAAAGCTGACTTTTCTGAGCGTTTATCTTGAAGTTCTTCTTTTCCAATTCCTCCAAGACTAAGTTGACATCTCTCACGTGTTCTTCAAAAGTTTTCGACGCAATTAAAATCTCATCGACATGAATTGTAGTAATGTGTTTTACTTCATCTGATAGGTGTTTCTCTTAGGCTCTTATCAGCACAGCTCCAGAGTTCTTAATCCCGAAAGGCATCCTGTTAAAAACATAGATCCTATTCTCGAACAAGAAGCCTGTAAAAAGTCTGCTTTCAGCGTCCAGTTTTATGTGGTAGTATGAAGACGTTCCGTCAAGACAACTGAAGAAATTCAATTTTAAGTAGTGGAGGACGGTCGTATTCTAATTTCAGTCAACCATTGAGGGCACGAGCGTAGAGGCAGGTCCTGATATTGCTATTAGGCTTACGTACTATCGTCAATAGATTTAAATATTTGGTTACACAGGGCGAGATTATCCCATCATCAGTCATTTTGTGGATTAAATTTCGAGCTTCTTCCCTATATTTTTCTGGAATGGGATATGGTTTTTTCTGGTAAGCGGATAAGTCAGTCACATTGAGATAATACTCATAACCAGCTATCTCTCCAGGTTTATCATCAAACACACATGAAAATTTCTGCAAAACTTCATTCTTGGTCTCCTCTAATTTCAATCTGATTTCCGGGTCTTCATCTACACTGGCTATTGACATCAGATAATCTGGACCTATTACGGAGTTTTCATCAAGTAGGGACTTTACTCTGTCCTCATTGTGGTCACCCCCTCTACTGTCTGCTGCGGCTGGGGCTTCCTCGCTTGCAGCGGGCTCTATGTAGTCACCACTGGCTTCTTCGAAGCGGGCTCCATTTTCTTGAACCTCCAGGTCGCTTCGTCCTACCAGATGCAGTTCTACGGAATCATTTTTCAATTTCACGAGGTTGGCATCATAATCGATCGTTCCTTTATATTTGATCATAAAATCTGATCCAAGAATTAAGTTGAAGTTAAGACGTGAAACTACCAGAAAGATGTGTTCGAATGACTGGTTATTTATTTCAAATTCCAAAAATGCCTGTGACTTACATTTAACAGCTTTGACGGGAACTATCCCTCTTACATTAATCTGCGCTGCAGGTAATAATAAAATGTTGCTCTGATTTTTCGATGAGTCCACAAGTCTGTCAGAAATCAAAGAGGCTTGCGCTCCGGAATCAATGAGCATAGTTACATGTAAATTACCCGCGCGTACAGTAATAACAGGTAACGAACGCTTAATTATTGGTCTTGGTGTCTGTGCGTCTTCAAACAGCAACTCTGAATCGTCAATGTGCCAGTAATTAATGATGGCAATACAGTGTTTCGATACCTCGTCCTGATCGAGATTCGTAGTCAATCTCCTTATTGTACAATCGGCGTTTTTTTAATAGTGCCTGTTGATTCAGGGTCGGGTGATCGTTGCTCTCTTGGTTCAAATTGTCGTTGATATTCCAAGAATGTGGCTCCAGGCTCCTCAGGTTTACGATTCCTTTCTCTGATCTATTCCTGGGTATCCCTACATCTTCTTTCCAAGTCCCGTCTTTTTGAATCTCGATTTTCTTCGGGAATGTTCTCACGCTGTCTCCATGAATTTCTTGGTCGGTAACTTAAGGGTGTCTATCTTGATTTTTCTGACGTCTGAAGTTTCGAAAACGGGTTGGGTTAGTTGGGCTTAATCTGCCTTCTTCTCGTGGCCTGGGTTCTTCTCTCTCCGGCGGTTTTATTTCCGTAGAGTTCGTGCTTTCTTCTCTATTTCTGCTACTTTTCGGAGTAGATTGAGTATTAGCTGTGTCCAACCTACGCAAAGTAGCATCAAAATGGTCTAGCTTCTTGATGTTGGCAGCAACTAGTATCTCCTGTACGTGAGGCGGTTATTGAAGGGTCAGAATCTGAATAAGCTCAATAGCTGGCAGAGGCGGATCCAAGAATTGTAATTTCTTTGATTGCATTAGAAAATAATCTGAATACCTTGAAGTATTGACTGAGGTATTGTACTTCCTAGCATATAATTTCATCTTAACGAGATGTTGAGTCTCTCTGTCCCTAAAATCCTTTAAGAAGAGCCTGCTTGAATTCTTCATAATTTTTGAAGCTGTTCTTAAAAGCTATAAACCAAGATATGGCTCGTCCTTCCAGAAGCTTCGTTACAACTCTAAGTTTCCGGTCGTTTTCCACTCTATTCTCCTGTAGATAATCCTCCACATTTAATAGAAAATCTCGGGCGGTGTACTCGTCACGTCCGGAAAATTTTACTGGCTTGTCATCCTGCACTTTAATAAGGGTCGTTGTACTATGTATCTCCCTTGAAGAATCAGCAACTGTGACGTCATTTATGGGGTATCTTAATTTAATTTGGTTGACTTCTTCGAATAAGTTCTCAATTTTGGAGTTAATTGAGGCGTCTAGATCCTTTATTTCATTTCTCAGAGCAGTTTTAATAACTTGAACGTCCTTACAGAAAGCAGCTATCTGCTTGTGAGTGCTGTCAAGCTGTCCGGTAATACGCTTGGCAAGCTCTCCTTGAGTGCTTTTGATGAGCCCTAACTCGCTTCTTAATTTGCCTACATCATTTTTAATGCATCTCGAAGGTTTTCCTGTACCTGAGCTAACTTTACTTAAGCTTGTGAGATGTTATCGTGCGATTCCTGGAATTCCGTTCGTAAATCTTTAAGCTCCGTGGAAAATGCCTGAACTGAAGGAAGAACCCTTCTAAGGTCGTTATCCAAAGACTTGATAACTTCTGTCTTGATTTATTCCATGAAAAACTTTAAATGTTCCACGAATTGGTCCCGCATGTTTTTCAAGGTTGCTTCAACTTGAGCGCTGGAGTCTGTTAATTTCTTTTCGAGGCGTGTTCCGGCTTCACGGAATCGTTGCTCTATTAATGCACTTGATTCAGTGAGCCTTTTGTTAATTACTTTATCGGCGTCTGCAAATTTTGTTTCTAAGGTCTTGTCAATTTTCGAGTTCAAATTTTCGACCTTCCCGTTCGACTCAGTTAACTGCGCCTGCAGTTGAGTATTAAGCGACTTCATTTCAGTGTTAAGCTGAGAATTAGAGTCGACTATCTGCGCCTGTAATTGAATGTTGGACTCTACCATTTGGGCGTTTAATGCGTCCATTTGCGTGTTAATTTGCGCATTAGACTCCACAATTTGAGCCTGTAATTGTGTATTGGATTCGATCATTTGAGTATTAATACGGTACATTTTAGCGTTCTGATCGTTAATGCTCAGCCTAAGAGCTTCGATTGCGGCAAGTAAATTATCCATGTTGCCAGATATTCAATAAAGTCAAATGTGAGATACTGCAAGCCCTTCACGTTCGGGTTATTATCGCTTAAGTTAACGGCACTCAGATATGCTATCTTTACTTTGTCGTGGCCCCAAACGGGCCTTGTACTTGATCGAAATCTATTATGCCTTGCATCGTGACTCCAAGCGATCCCTTTCACGTTCGGGGCGCCATCTATTATGTCTAACCTCTCTGTACCAGGAAATTATTAGGGGGGCCAGAGCATGGGAAAGATCTCAAGTAGTGTTCGGTTTCTTATTGGAGCAGGTACAGAGATGGATAGTATCGCAGGGCGAATAATAGATGGTAAAATCTTTTTGACAATATTTATTAAAACATTCATGAAAATTACCCTGCAGTGTCACTTTCTTAGAGATCGTGAACCCCCTACAGTTCATCTAATATGGATTTAAATATCAAAATAACACTTTGCACCTTCAATTTCATTAAGTCCATCACTCGTGATGCAAGGCTACAGTTTTCCTAATATTTTTGAACATAATATTAACACACACTTTCATGAATAAGTTGATAGTTCAAATAAAAGAGGATTTAATCACTTGCTGTATATTCCTACAGTTCATCTAAGTTGAAAAATAAAATAGAGCACTTGCAAACCCTAGAGTTCTTCTACGTGAAATTATTCCAAGTCATGAAAGATTTTAGAAAGGAATTTACAGTTCAAGAACAAGATATGAAGCCTTCTTGAATTATTATGAATAGCAAGCTGAAATTCATACGAAGTATTTTTCTGTTGTTGGAGCACTATGATTAACTGAGTGCTTTGTTAAAAGTCAGTTAGTGGAATTACTCACTCAAAGTATGACAAGATCACCTGCAATCTGCTCATACGTGTTGCTGTTGTGCTGTCCTGCGGCTTGGTGACTGAAACTTTCTCAGCGTGCAGCCAAGGCTCGAACTCAGCACCAGCAGCGTGACAAGCCCATTCAATGAAGATACCACGTTAATATCCCTCGTCGACATCCCTCGATGCGTACCATGATCGTAGAAACCACGTTAATCCCACGCTGGAAACGACGTTCGACGCAGCAGAATCTCACAACACTTTGCCAAGATTTCCGATGTTCTTTTGGAGATAATGCCGGAATACGGAAAGATCAATTGGCACTATAGACCTCTCAATTATCATTAAGATTAGTATTAAACACCGACACAAGTCTCAATGCACAGTTCGTATTCTCACGCTAGTCTTACGGTGTTGAATACGTGACTTAGAATATCACAGTCTATGCTACAGTATGATTTGTAAGTCAGGTTAATGAAGGAAAGACTTACAATCGTTTTCAAGGCAGAAAACGCAGTTTTTACACGCCCACACAGTTTATAAAATTAGGATTTAACACTGTCACAGTTCATAATAGTCGCTGATTATATCTGAGGTTCGACCGTAGAATAATCATCACCGTCCATAAAACACTTGAAAAAATGTTATAAACACCAGTCTCTACAACAGTCCCTGGAATAATTTTGTTCATAGATTAAGAAGATTTTATGACTGAATTTGCATAACACGAGTCCGTACGACTTAATATTGTCATAAAAAGTTCTTAGTATTCATTTTGTTTCTCGTAGTAGTGATCGAAATTTCAAGAGAATACACGAAAAAATAGTCACATTTAGCCCTGTTATTGGTTGAATGTTTAGTGGAATAGTATCTCACACAGTTCACAAAGTGCTAGTATAGCCTCCTCAGTTCGTATGTAGCATATACTCTACATGTGGTTTTCTTTACTTATAATAATACAAAATAATTTAAACCAAAAATAATAATGGTAGGAAAGTCAACTCTGAGTCCTGATGTAGCATACATGCTACACGTCATAAAACAACTTAGTGAAACATACTACATTCTTTGGTGATTTTTTATTTATTTATTTGAGAATAATATAATCCATCGAATGCAAAAACAAGCTCGGGACTGAAGAGGATTGGAGGAATGTGTCTCAGAATCATTAAAATGGTCACAAATTACAAGTTTAGTTTATCACACGCAATGTCTTAGAATATTGTCACAGTCAATGATGAAGTTCAGAATTACGTGAAAATGACAAAGTCCACAATACCGTTTACTGATAAATAAAATACCTGACACTTCAATTCACTATTTCTATTATAACTTCACTCGGTTAACACACTCCTAAATATTATATAACGACGATTTAGTCGGAGAAAATTTTAGAACATTTCCTTCGTCGCGACGCGGCAGAAACTTTACTTGCGACGTCTTCGCACAATTTCAAAGTGTTTGAGTGTGACTTCTACGTCCTCGCGGATCGCGACGGAGCATACTGTCCTTCTGTCATAATCGGAGAACACACTGGCTATAACCTCGGTTCGTTGGCCTATTTATACCTGGCTGCGAGCAGCGCTCGGAATCAGGTAATGAAGGGGTGATAACACTTCCCAAATTTTAACTTGTTATATCTTGGAAACCACTGAACGGATTGATCTCAAATTTGCAGGGATGTACTTTCAGAATATGGGACACAATATAGTGTTGGTCTCATGTTAATTGATCCAGGCGTTAAAAAGTTCAAAAATGGTTCTGAGGCAGTGCTGACGTCATTTGACCTTGCTCCACCATGCGGTCTCCCTCGCGCAATGCAGTGAGAACGATAACCTTCTCTCACACAGCTGTTTGTGCATCGGAACTTACCCGTTCACTCATGAATAAAGATTTATAACTCGTATGTGCCAGAGACTATGCCTTCCTGGTACAGTATGTAATACTTTCCGATAGGACCAGAAACATAGGTACCGGTATTTAAAAAAATTCAGACACCTTCCCCTAAACTACCATTTCATCCAGTGAGGATAACAATTAATTATAGCATAGATTGTAGTGTCTTATTCCCCGTCTTTACATACCAATTTTCATTCAGTTCTCTTCAGCCATTTTCTCGTCATGCCCATACAGAAGACAGACAGAAATTACGGACATTTTAAAAGCGAATTTCCTTGTTACTGTGTACACGATTGATACAGAAATACCATTCTCTTTAAATTCTGAGCACTGTACAGACAAAACTATTATTTTAGTACATAAGTTATACACAATAATAACTAGCCAAGATTATGTGATATAAGCATTTTATCTTAATACCTAGATGTTCACGGGCATTAAATAACATAATAATAATATTTGGGATATTAACTCGCGTAATGGAATAATCTGGTGATGCGTTTCGATCCTGTGACCTGAATCAAGATTGACTCCAGTCCTCAGACCGTAATGCTCCTCTCGATCGTTCAAAGATGGCGAATGGAGTACCCGGATATGTTGGAAATGTGGGTTTGTTTTGGTTTGCTGTTATGGTATGTAGTCGGTGTAATTTCATGAAAGTTAACGAAACGTTTTTGTTTCGTCGTAGAATATAAGTGTGGGAGTGTATTTATATGAGTCAGTGTGCACTTAGGACCTGTAATTATGTGCAGTAATGTGAGAATGTGTTTGTTTGGATTGGGTTATAAACCAGGTTTAAGTCTAACTATGGCAAGTTTTCTACGGAATAAATCATTAAGAGAGAAATGGATTAGGAATATACATCACGATTATTTTGAAGTCGATGAGAAATCTGTAGTGTGTATACATCATTTTGAAAAAGTATGAGGTTAAGGAAGAATGTTCTCTAATTCCAAACGGTGAACCTATTCGTGTTTTTCAAAGAATATTATAGATAGAATATAATTGATATTGTGATATTCGGTCAGTGTCTATGTACTTCAAAGTGTCGAGTGATTTACAGTAGATTGCAAGTGTATTTCACAATAATCTGTGCTTGCCTGCGGAAATGTTTGGCTGGATCTTGGAGTATAACAAAACGTATAAGTGTGACAGATGGAGCAATCTGTACACTGATACACATGAGAAATAGTGACTTGGTGGGATTAGCTGGGTTTGTAGAGCAGGCTTTTACACTACCAACACCTTCCGATTCATGCTGTGGTTATCTGTTATCAAGTAGACTCCACCGAACTGAAGCTCGTCCATGTGGTTAAATATCAATGTCTAGAGATTTTGTACTCATATTCTTTAATGAGTAAAAACTTATTATATCTTAAGTTTCAAAACGTTTCATTATTAAGGTTATTATCATTTACGTTAGCATTACCAGGGCTGTTCATTCGGTTAACATAACATTTCAGTTGTACTCGGGCTGAGTGGCTCAGACTGTTAAGGCAGTGGTCTTCTGACCCCAAGTTGCAGTCCGATGGTATTAGAGGTACTCAAATACGTCAGCCACGTGTCGGTAGATTTACTGGCACGTAAAATAACTGCGGAACTATATTCCGACACTTCGGCGTCTCCGAAAATCGTAAATAGTACTTAGTGGGACGCGAAATCGGGAAGTTGTGGGTTCGGATCCCACTGGTGTCCGGTTTGCCATTTATTATCGGTACTTAACATCTCTTCAACACGTACTAAATGTACGTAAGACGACCTGCTAGGTTGAAAGTCTGTTTCGATTAAATCTAATAACATTATTATTTCGGGTATACTTCCCTTTCACTGGGTGCTGAAGATAATAAATTGTCCACCACTTCAAAACTAAGGCAACAAATTATGTTTCATAGTTCTCATGGGAACGAATAAATTGAGGAATTTTGCATCTTTATTTTGAAACATTCAGAATGATGTGATAAATATAATTTTAACAGTTTTATCCTGTATACTGCATTCATCTATCCAGCGATGTGAAATTTAAGAGAAAACATTATTTGACTATTTGAAATTTCTAAGTAATCAGATTCTTGTTCTCTTTTCTAGTAGAAAATATGTGATTCTAGTGCGTGGTGCGTACTTGTTGGCGAAGCGTTTTCATATGTGAAAAGGAGATTTTCCCCATGATGTTACATTTATCATATTAAATTACCGCCGTTTGTATAATATGTACGTAATATTTTTGTCGCCTTTAACCAATGTAAGCAGTCCGTCTACTTCGGCCGCCATGTTATTTCAATATTACAGTGTGAGGATTGGAGTCGGTCTTGCCTGAATCGTCTTCATAGCATTGACAAGTAATAAATTGACAACTATCACTCTATAGTAACCAGACTCAAGATAGACGAACCCTGTTAAAAATGTAGTTCATTCCAGGGCCCCCAGAACCAAGTAGAAAAATGTTGATGAGTTAACTATGGAGAGTAGCCATGATCTACTCAGTATACAGTGTGATTACGCAGCGGTTTCCAATGCCGAAGGCCAACTAACGCGCACATGGTTGTAGAGGTGCTATTCCCCTGCAGGCGTACTGTATGGTATTAGCAAGCACATTTTGCATACGATTCTGAACACTAGCGAAATGCTATATCATACACTCGCAAAACATGACGCCTTGAAATCATGTAGCAACGTCCTTTTACCACGTAACTATGTTAATGTGTCGTGCCTTGCGACCGGGTGTAACGAAGAGAGGAATGAATGCATAAAATTAGGTAACAGTGCAATAATTAATGTCTTAAATACCGAAACGGATGGCGTATGTACTCTGCTCTCATCGTACTACCAGTGATTTCCAGCAGTGTAGCGTAGCGGATGTGGTTAGGCGTTCACCTAGCAATCGACGGAATGTGCCAGCGGCGGTTCATATCCTGCATCGGTCAAATATTCTTGCTTCGGTATTATGTTTGAATACGTAAGCACAGGCCAACGTTTTCTACATTCAAACAGTAGAATGGCGCTGTTATTCATCTTGAGCCCTGCGCGTACTCCGCCGGTTAGTGCCTGAATGCACTGTAATCTCTGCTGTCATTCGCTATGTTTTCCACAGAGGAATACGTTGACATGCTCCTCATTTATGGGGAAGCAAGACAAAACGCGTGCGAGGCACCACGTCTGTACCAGGAACGGCATCCCGACAGGCGACACCCGGCTGCTATGACAGTCTGCCGTATTGAAAGACGACTAAGAACAACAGACGTGATTTCCAACCACCCACCAGTCCGCGACAGGCCCGTTACATCGAGTAAAACAGAAGAGGCCGTTCTGGAGGCAGCTCATAATAATCCACACATCAGTACAAGGGCGATTGCACGACAGGTGAACACCAGTTAGCCGTCCATCTGGCGAAAACTGCATAAACATACCATACCATCTTGAGCTACATCAAGAGCTCCATGGGGGGATTTCGAAGCTCGAATGAACTTCTGTCGGTGGCTATTAGGCAGGCTGGACAATGATGCAGCATTCGTATCGCATATCGCATATCCTGGGAACGTCAATCGACACAACATGTACTATTGGAGTCCGGACAATCCTCACTGGGTGCGACAAGCAGCCCATCAAGTACGGTGGGGAGTGAATGTTAGGTGTGGAATCTTGGGTGATCGCCTGACAGGACTTTATTTCTTTGAGGGCCATTGGACGGGCCCACGCTCCCTGCACTTTCTGCGTCAGAAACTCCCACTGCTGCTGGAGAATGTGCCCTTGCACGATCGTTTGACGACGTGGTTGCAACAGGATGGAGTTCCACCACATTCGACTTTACCCGTTCGTAACCATCTGAACGGGGAATTGTTACGGAAATAGATAGAACGAGGAGACCCTGTTTATTGGCCCGCCAGATCACCGGATTTAACGCCGGTAGACTTCATGTGAGGACATTTGAAGAACGTCGTTTACACTCAAGCGCCGGAAAGCCCCGACCAGCTCCGGCAACTCATCACGGATGCCTGCCGAGCAATTACACCTGGAATGCTTCAGTGCGCAAGACGATTTATTGGACACCGGGCCCGAATTGGCATAAACCAAAACGGTCATCGCATCGAGCATTTGCTGCGATAAAACATTGTCAGGGCAGTTGTGCTCCCGTTATTTCCGATCTGTATGTGTGTGGCATGTTAAATAAGCGGCCCTTCTTAGGGCCACACACAATTTTCATGAAAGCGGGTATTGGATTTACATTGCGTGCGGTACGTATTAAACAAATATTTCAAAGATTTATAATCTCCGCCCCGGACTCCAACCTCCCACCTGACATGCAAGCCCGCTCTGCAACGCCTTTACCAACTACACTACGGTTCCGTACGGCGCAGTAGGCAGCTTATAGCAAGCATTAGCAAATACAGTAGAGACAATACGCGACACACTGCGAGATATCGAGGGACAGCGGTTAGAGGTCTGTCTAGCGGAGTGACTTGAGAATTACTGATCCTGTCATAAGAGCACGTGTATTTGTTTGTAAAGTTTTTGGAGTTATTTATGCGTTTGCATTAAGTTGACATAAGTAAATAATAGCGTGTGCCATTCCTGTATATCTCCTGTAAACATGAGTGGAAAGATATGTGCTGCGTTTGGCTGCAATAACTATGAAGTGCAGAAGGATTCGCGGTCTTTTTTTCCGTTTCCCTCGTGATAAGAAAATGTAAGTAAATACTGTGTTTGCATACATATTCTTCCAGTTACAAAGATATTTTTATAGAAAGCCTACGTCCTAAACTTCTGACCTGCGCGACCAATATTTTAACTGGCTTAAAATATAATAAGCTTATTTTATTGCATTAATGCAGCAGTTAACCTTCAATACCGATATGTTGTTGTAGGTGTGATCTGTGGGTTTTGATTTAATTCAGGAAAATGCATATGCATATGTGTGTGGCTAGTTGTGTTCCAAGTTACCCCATTTGGAATGCCGTAATGCGTTGTCGACCACTGAAGAAAATATGGGTGATTTAAGAAATGTGATGATGATGCACATTTTCTTTACCCTAATGTAATGGCAAGTATTGCTTATAGGGAAATTTTGAATATTTTTTCGGCTAAATTTATAGATTTTCTTGCTGTTAGTAGGCTTCAAGTTAAAAGGAAAATTGTCCAGCTCTTAAATGTAAATTCATTTAATCATGTGTGTAAGGAATGTGCCGATATTTTTATTGACAAGTGTCCTAAAGTGATGAACAATGCTTTTAAATGAGAAAAAAGACAAATCTAGCCGTGAAAGTTCAGGCAGGTATGCTAAAGCTAAAAAAGTAATGCATAAATGAAAGATCAAGCCCTTTTACAGCAGTCGATTTCACATCTTGATTATAGGTATAATTTCAGTCTTTAAATAATAACCACCGGGCGAGTTGGCCGTGCGGTTAGGACCGCGCAGCTGTGAGCTCGCATCTGGGAGATAGTGGGTTCGAACTCCACTGTCGGCAGCCCTGAAGATGGTTTTTCATGGTTTCCCATTTTCACACCAGGCAAATCCTGGGGCTGTACCTTAATTAAGGCCACGGCCGCTTCCTTCCCATTCCTAGGTTTTTCCTGTCCCAACGTTGCCATAAGACCGATCTGTATCGGTGCGACGTAAAGCAAAATAGCAAAATAATAATAATAATAATAATAATAATAATAATAATAATAATAATAATAATAATAATAATAATAATAATAATAATAACCTGTATCATTCATGTATCCAGATTTGCTTTAGCAACTTTGAAGTTAATATTTTAGCAACACTTTCTTTCTAGACGTAATTTATTTATCCATTTCCGTACGGTATACACATTTCCATTGATATTTGAATTAAGCGCGAATTTTCAGGTCACGCCACTAGAAGCGCCACTTGCGAACTGTCTCCCATTTTAACAAGGCTAAATCCGGAAGTGTAGCGTATTGTCTCTACCGTATTTGGTAGGTTTACTGCAGTCACAATATCAATTTAGTGTTTGGCCGGCGTGTCAGGTTCATATGATCTAGAAGGCACATGCATATCTTCCAGTGTTTAATACGAGTATAACATTACGGCGTCCTGTCATGGTGAGGCGGTAAATGCCACGATATCCTTTCGTATTGTCTGAGCATACCGGCAGCGCAGATGTTTTCAGGACGGAATGAATATTGTGGGTTGCATAAAACTGCATTGGAAGGGGCGGCTGAATCACGCTGTTAAAATTATTCGGGTGTTTAGCAATTTCTATCGCCTCGCGAATGATTCTAGGTATAAAATATTTCTCCTTATAAATGAGAGAAGATGTATCAAAAATAAGTTGATGGTCATTATTAGGGCTCGGATGTTTAGGAAAAGTAATATTTTTTTCTTTATCTCTATTTTCTTGTCTGATTGCATTGCGGTGCAAATCAGGTGATTATCGTCACAATTGAGTGATTTTCATTTGTCATATGAATGCATATTTTGGCTATTTTTACCATAAGGTCATATTTTGAGCTATTTTATTAGAGACGTCATATTTCGGCGGTTTGACGACAGCTGTAGGTGTGCGAAATCATCTTCAACTTACCGAATGCGAACTAGTGTTTACAAAACTGCTTCTCGGTATCACGCTGTTGATACAAGTCGAACAGTTGAATAACCAACTCGCTGTACTCGGCAACCTGGTCTCCCAGGTAGAAACGGAAATAATACGGAAAATGTTGTGGAAGGTTGAAATTAAGCGGGAAAACGTTCTTCTCTTTGTTACTGATGCTGCTCCGTACATGGTGAAAGTTTCTGAAGGCCTCAAGCTGTTTTATCCAAGAATGATTCACGTCACGTGCCTTGCGCATGCTCTGCATAGGATGGGAGAAGAAATTCGAGGACATTTTTTCCGTAGTCGATAAATTAATATCTAATGTCAATTTTTTTTTGAAAGCACCACTGCGGGTTGCGACTTTCAAGGAGTTAGCTCCTTCGACGCCACTCCCTCCACAGCCAGTTCTTACTAGGTGGGGCGTGGCTCGATGCTGCCGCGTATGATTGCGTAAGCTACTCTACTATCAGAAACATTGTCAACGGTTTCAACAAAGATGATGCCTCTTCTATCAAGATTCCACTGGAATTGTTTTCCAACAGTTTGTAAGATATTATGGCATATATTAAGTTGAACTTTGGAATTATATCAAGTGCAATTACTTGTTTAGAATCTGCTAGCTTAGAAATTCATGCAAGTATTGACATTGAGAGAAGTGTTGAACTTTCAGTACAACAATCACATGGAATAGTTGGTGACAGTGTAAAACGGGAACTTCAAAATGTGCTTAATCTAAATTATGGTTTCCACCGTGTGTGCAAGATAAATGATGTTCTTAGAGGAGAAGTACTAGTACACTTCAAGATGAGGTCATACTCGACAGCAGTGATTTAACATTATTTAAATATGCACTAATAACGTCTTGTGATGTAGAAAGGAGCTTCTCTTCTTACAAGAATGTGTTAAGTGATAATCGGAGGTCTTTCTCGCCGTATGCTTTGAATATGAATCTTGTCATACACTTCAACTCCACCCGTGGAGAAGAATGAAAAAAGTATGTGAGTTTGCACTATCGGCTCTGACGCCCTACCATAATGTATTGAAATACATCTATTTAATTCGTTTCTTGGTGCTCAGTTTAAACTTTAACGCATTTGAATAATGTTAATGAAATTTGGGCTTAAACGTTCCAAAACATTCTTTTTAAATAGGTTGATTTCTAGTTTTCTCGTATTTCAAACCACCAATGCAGGGTGCAAACATGGACTTTTACAATGTTCTGTGATCTGATAATCTTAAGGAACTTAGCACACTTAGTTCACAAAAGTTTGATAAGTGAATCAAGGATAACAGACTGTGAATAACTGCTACGCATGTATATTCAGAAAACTAATTTTAAAGTAAGAATAAAGAATGTAGTTAACGAATATGTATCAGAGGAATTACCGTTCCGATTTATAATTTATTTTAAAATGCCCATATTTTGATTAATCATTTTCGGGTCATATTTTGTCATTTTTACATCATATTTCATCACTTTTGAGGTCATATTTCCTCATTTTTGAGGTAATATTTGCTTGCTTATTTGGACTATTTTTAGGTCTTAAACACCCGAGCCCTAGTCATTATGTATGGGATGTCTGCCACAGCAGACTTCTCTGGCTGGCGAAGATGTAAGTGCCTGCGATGTTCTTTAAACCTCGTTGCTTCCTTCCTGCATGTTTGGCCAACATAAACCGATCCACAGGAGCAAGGAATCATGTATATTCCAGCACAGTTTAAATCAATAGGATTTTTGACTGATCGCAAGCAATTGCCTATGATGATATTACGCTTAAAACGGTCTTGATATTTTGCCTTCTGAGAATATTGCCAATCATATCCGTGAGAGATTTTACTTGATAAATGATTATAGGTATAAGTTGTTGTTGGTCTTGCTACAAGCCTACATCACAGTCTAATATAATTATATTGTCGCGAAGCTCTAATAAGAGGAAGGTTCATCCATTTGACAGGTGGAGCGACACTGGCACCTCTAGCGGCGAGGTAGAGGCAACTTGCTAGCAGACAACAGGGAACGTACGTATTACCACTACAGTCTGAAATGGTCATAACTTCTGAACCATTCATGAATATAATGTCCCGACAAGGTTATTGTAATCCTTATAAAATACTGGAGGAGGTCAAACAATTTATTTCGATGAAAAGTTCGAGGATAATATTGAAATATTTATTTAATTTTAAGGAGTTATTTTTTTACCGCGGACTATAACATAAAATCGCTTCTAGAGGGCAACCGGTTGGAAATAGGTATATACCATCGCGGACTTTTTTGTAGAGGTTTCTATGCATACAATTCGTACGCTTACACTTGGGGTCTATCGTTGATGGTTCACGCAGCGTAAGCCAAGAAAGCAAGTGACCGACCGACCGACATTTTTGTCTTTTTCTTCGTATGGGATCACGGATCTACTGTATTATTTCACAAGCCTCGAAATATATTCAGAAATATAAGTTATTAGCACATAACGTTGTTAATGTTATTGGTTTTACGCCCCACTAACTCAGATGGTAGAGCGCTGGCCTTCTTAGCCCAACTTGGCAGGTTCGATCCTGTCTCAGTCTGGTGGTGAAGGTGCTCAAATACGTCGTTAGTGGGACGTAAAAACCAATAATATTAACATTATTATGTGCTAACAGGGGCGTATATAAGGGGGAGACCCAGGGGGTTTGCCCCCCCCCCCGAAATAAAGAATTCAAAGAAAAAATAAATACCGTAATCTGAGGTATTTTAATTAATCATGCGCGAAGGCATCGCCTATTTATCCGTGTAGGTGAGGGGAGTGGGGTGGAAGTGGT
Source organism: Anabrus simplex (assembly GCF_040414725.1). NCBI lineage: Eukaryota > Metazoa > Arthropoda > Insecta > Orthoptera > Tettigoniidae > Anabrus > Anabrus simplex. The sequence goes on from NC_090265.1 coordinate 1,546,311,638, forward strand.
GTGAAGTTCGTGCAGTGATCACTGAACACCGGAAGCTCCCGCTCCCGCCCGGCTCTCTGTGCGTGCGCGGACAACTGAACTACACCAGTCGCCGCCAGAGGCCAGCACAACAACCGGGCGCCAGAGGTGTGATGAACAGTTCAGTGGCAATCATTGGTTGTTGTTTACGTTTGTTCGACATCTGTTGTACTGAAGTATGGTGCTGTTTTAAGTGTTAATGTTTACGTACTTTATCAGTATACTGAAGTTGGCCGTAAGTGATACACAATCGTAATGAAGAGGCAAGGTTCCATTCAAAACTTTTTCACCAAAAAATAAGTGTCAATAAGCCTGTTGGCGATAGTCCTGAAGTCGGTAGTGTTATGAATGGACAAGGTGCAAATGGGCGTGACGGTGACAATGCTGAAGTTGGCTGCGTTGGTAGAACTGCTTCTTGTGATGTCGCTACTTCGAGCTCAATTAATGTAGTTGCGGTTATGGAGGATAGTAGGCCTAACCAAGTAAGGAAAAATATCTATGATATTGGAAACTATTGTCAAAACATTTCCGTTCAGTTTTTCACAAACGAAAAAAAAGATTATGTTATTATTCAGAGGAAAAATCTGGATGTTTTTGCAAGTATTGCGTGTTATTTTCCCATACCGAAAATGTAGGGAAATGAAATCACCAAGTAGCAGGGGCGTTGGTCACTCAGGCTTTTACCAATCTTAAAAAAAGCCAGGGAAATGTTTAGCAAACATGAAAACTTATCTCATCACAAGAAATATGTTTTGATCGCTGAAAATACAAAAGATATAGTTAAGAAAAAGTCTGAAAGTGTTATCAATCAAGTAAATCCCCAAAGAAGACAGGATATTGAGAATAATAGAAAACGGCTAATCCCTATAATACAAACAGTACGACTTTGCGGGAGGCAGCAAATAGCTCTAAGGGGTCATCGTGACTCTGGACGAATAAGCCTTGAAGAACCGGACCAAAATGATGGAAATTTTCGATCTTTGTTGAGATACCGAGCCAACAGTGGAGATAATATTCTTAAAGACCAATTAACGACCAGTGATGGGAAGACGATGTACCCAAGTTCTTTCATTCAGAACGAACTTATTAACATATTCGGTCACTTAATCCAATCAAAAATAGTAGAAAACGTCAGAAAGTCTGTATTTATTCGGTTTTAGCAGATGATACCACTGACATCAGCCAAATCGAACAGTTTTCTTTCTGTGTACCGTACGTTACGCAGAGGACCAAATTTTCAAAATCAGAGAAGATTTTCTGACATTCGTCCCCGTTTATGACGTCACTGGAGCAGGTTTGGCCAACACAATATTGGAGACCTTGTCAATATTAGGCCTTGACCTAAACAAAATGAGAGGCCAAGGGTACGATGGTGCTGCCACGATGAGCGGGCAATTCAGAGGAGTTCAAGCTTTCATCTGAGAAAAGCTACCGTTGGCCCTGTATACACATTGTTCTTCACACACTCTAAATTTTTGTCAGATGCGAGCAAAATACCTTCTATCAGAAACTGTATGGGTATCATAAAATAAGTCTGTGGATTCTTTCATATGTCAGCCAAAAGAACCGAAATATTGAAATCAATGATTTCTGAATGTTGTCCAGAACAAAAGAAAAAGAAACTTATTTCACTGTGTGAAACCCGACTCAGTAATTTTATTTAAATACATTTTGGAGCCTATCTTTCTTTCCCTTTGCAATATAGAAGAGGAATTAAGTGATTCAGCATCTAAGGCTCACACTCTAAGGAGTGCTATTAGTCAATTTGCATTTCTTATTAATCTTTTTGTTTTGAGCTGGATGCTATCAACCACGCATAACTTATCCGAGCAGTTTCAAAACAAAAATATAGATCTTCCACAGGCCTTAACTAACGTGACGAGTGTCTCACACCTTCTATCGAAGGAGAGGGTAAATGCTGATGACTCATTTAAAGCCTTGTATAATCAAGTAAAGTCATTCGCTACCAAACTTGACATTAAAGAAGAGATTCCAAGAATTTGCCGCCTTCAAACAGCACGTAGAAACGTCTCTTACACCACAGAAGAAGAATACTATCGAGTAGCTGTTTATGTGCCATACCTGGACGATTTTTGTAACTCACTAAAAGAACGGTTTGAATCTCACAAGGAAACAGTTGCATCCTTACAAAACATCCTTCCACAATTGTGCATCATAACAGATTTCGGTTCATTGGAGGCTGCTTTTAGTTTCTACGAAGAAGATCTGTCACATAAAGAGATGGTGCAAAGTAAGTTTATGTTATGGAAAGAAAAGTGCAGTCAGGAAAATCCTTCAAATCTTCCAAAAACGGCTGTAAGTTCTCTAGAAAAATGTGACAAGACTTTCTTCCCCAACATTTATACCCTTCTCAAATTATTCGCAGTTCATCCTGTTTCTGTCGCAACCGTGGAAAGAACTTTCTCTAGCTTAAGGAGACTGAAGACTTACTTAAGGAACAGCACATCTGAAAGTAGGCTTAACGGGCTTGCTTTACTCTCTATTCACAGAGACATTATAGTTAGTGACGAAGAAGTTCTTGATAAGTTTGCAAGACCAAGAAACTTGGACTTCGTTTTGTAACCATTGGTGTACTGTGTGCATGTATGTATGTATGAATCAGCCCAAATCAATGTTTCCTTTTTCCTTTCTAAAGTGTTTGAAATCGGCTGACCTCTTAAATTTACTTAACCTAACCGTACATTAATCTTACCCCCCCCCAAAAAAAGTATTGTATATTCGCCACTGTGTGCTAATAACGTATATTTCTGAAGATATTTCGAAGCTCGTGAAATAATACAGTATCCGTGATCCGATGTACAGTACATACGAAGAAAGAGACAAAAATGTCGGTCGGTCGATCGGTCACTTGCTTTCTTGGCTTACGCTGCGTGAACCATCAACGATAGACCCCAAGTGTAAGGGTACGAATTGTAGAGCATAGAAGCCTCTACAAAAAATAAATGGCCGCGATAGTACTTCCAACCGGTTGCCCTCTAGAAGCGATTTTATGTTATAGTCCGGGTAAAAAAAAACTCCTTAAAATTAAATAAATATTTCGCTATTATCTTCGAACTCCTCATCGAAATAAATTGTTTGACCTCCTCTAGTATTTAACAAGGATTACAATAACCTTGTCAGGGCATTATTTGTATGAATGGTTCAGAAGTTATGACCATTTTAGACTGGAGTGGTAGTACGTGAACGTACAACGTTTCCCCTACCTCGCCGCTTGGAGCGCTGTAGTCCCCTCAAATGTAAAATATCATCGGAACTTGATCAGGATTGATATGATCGCAATCAAAGGGAAGAAAGGATATATATTAGATCCCACAGTAAGATTCGAAACACACTCCGAGCAACCAGACGAAGTGGACCAAGAAAAGAAGTCCATCTACCACCTACAGTGCCGTATTATAAGAACAAATACGAACTGGACGACATAGAACGATAGAAGTGAGGGGTCTCATGATCGGTGCGAGAGGGACAATCCCTAAGAAGACGATAGAACTTATGAAGACCTTTAACATCAGTACCAAGGAGTTCATCGACTGGGGACTGAAAGCGCTCAGGGGTTCTCTTTCAATACTCAGACACCAGACTCGCCAGATTGAGACATAATTTACTTATTCTATTTTTGAACGAAATTGTTTGTGTGTTCTTTGTCTTTGGCAGCCTCCAAGTGGAGGAAGATTTTGAAAATGAAAATAAAAAATATACCGTACTGTGCCTACAGCGCATTGCATCATACCAAATACTGTATTTGATCATACTCTTTGCCACAATCGAGCGACGTTTCCATTTGACAACTGCCGGTCAAAATTCTCATTGCGAAGCAAGGTTTTCATTATAGAGAAAGTGTGACATGTAAAATCTAACATATACGATATTTTTCTGTCGAATGATGGCCAGTAAAGTACCCTTGAATTTAAAACAGGTACATGTCATACAACAACGATTAGTGTTCGATGAATCACTAGGTGTCTCATTCACCAGGTGACGATATGATTTTGAGGTTAGGTGTTGATTATTTCCATTTCTGTTGCAGAGTATCAGTTGTATTTTGTGAACTTAGTGATTTATTTAATTTTCTTATCATCGTTCCTAGTGCTTTATTCCATTCATAAGACTGACTTGTTTAATATTATATTTCCATTAATAATGTTCCTTCATTTTACTTGCACCTCCTTAACACTCCTTGAAATGAGATCAGCGACCGGTTCCAACATATGAAAGAAAGAAATTGTGTAGAATTATTTTCATTTCCAGTTCATGCTTCGGCAGCGTGTACTTAAACTCTACCGTGAAATTTTGAGATCCATATATAAAGTCCCTGATGAGAGCAGCAAGAAGGAATTGCTGCAATGGGCGCGTTGTGACTTTGAGAAGCATAGGCATCATACTGATGAAGTATGTATAAAGTTGATCATGTGTACACCACTTTGCATGCATATTCTACCTGTTACCTGGTTTGAAATGAAAATCGCATTGCTCTGCCTCATTTTTCACCCTTCAACTTTGTGAAATTAGGTTGTCTGAATCCTGTGCAACATATTCAGCATTATTGAGTATTCAAACTGAGCAGTGAAAGTATATCACCCAACTGTTTCCAATTTACTTACGTGAGTGTTCAATCAATCAATCAATCAATACTGATCTGCATTTAGGGCAGTCGTCCAGGTGCCAGATTGCCTATCTGCAGTTTTCCTAGCCTTTTCTTAAATGATTTCAAAGAAATTGGAAATTTATTGAACATCTCCCTTGGTAAGATATTCCAATCCCTAACTCCCCTTCCTATAAATGAACATTTGCCCCAGTTTGTCCTCTTGAATTCCAACTTTATCTTCATATTGTGATCTTTCCTACTTTTAAAGACGCCACTCAAACTTATTCTTCTACTAATGTCATTCGACGCCATCTCTACGCTGACAGCTTGGAACATACCACTTAGACGAGCAGCTCATCTTCTTTCTCTCAATTCTTCCCAGCCCAAACTTTGCAACATTTTTGTAAAACTACTCTTTTGTCGGAAATCGCCCAGAACAAATCGAGCTGCTTTTCTTTGGATTTTTTCCAGTTCTTGAATCAGGTAATCCTGGTGAGGGTCCTGTACACTGGAACCATATTCTAGTTGGGGTCTTACCAGAGATTTATATGCCCTCTCCTTTACATCCTTACTACAACCCATAAACACCCTCATAACCATGTGTAGAGACCTGTACCCTTTATTTACTCATCATCTATAAACATATCTAACCTCCTCTTATTTGTGCAACTTCAGAATGCCTCTCCCCAAAACTATCCTCCAGAGTCTATATTGTATAGTCCTTGTGATAGCATAGGTCTATTCATGATGATTCTGTTAATTTAATGTACATACACATTTCATACATTCAGGTACCAGTAGCCACCTTAAAATGTTACTCCTAATCTCCTCATCAAATCAGTTCATGAAGTAGTTCCTCTACATCCTGTGCATTAGTGAAAATTTGACCTTGTTCAAAATGTTAGATTTATTGCCTCTAGTTTAAACTTTCACTTCTTTTACCTCCAAGAAGTTCAGTAGTCATTCATCTATCTACAGTCAGGTTACTTATTATGTGTTCACTAATGTTCCTGGACGTTGCTTACAGTACACTATTAAGACGCTGATATTCAATGGAGAACGTTCTCTGAAAGAGTTGCAGCAGACACTAGAATTGAGTAAGGCTGGAAGAGGTACCAGAGTCATCCGCAAAAAGTAAAATTGATGCTGGAAGTTGTGTAAATAAACTTGTATTTATAACGGAAGTAAAAATTTTATACTGTTTATAAACAGACCCTTTAATGAAGTTTGTAAATAAATTGTATGCACATTTTTAAAAATATACCCTGTTGTTGTTGTTATGTGGGAAGACAAATGCTTTTCTCACATTGTTCAAACAAAATGGCTTTATGATCCCATTTTCCCTTCAAAAATTTCAAGGAAAACATGACTCTATTTAATGTTGAGTTTTTCACTGGTATTCAAAAGACTGATATTACTATTATTATTTGTGATCCTTTATTTAGTAGGCCTATTGTTTGTATTAATGTAAATGTAGAAGCCATTTTCTTTTTAGTTTCCACTCAGTTAAGATTTCCAATCTATTGAAACTCATCCAGAATAAATAAATACTAGAAAATACTGAAAAAGAAAATATTTAATAATAGAATAACATGTTTCATTCTTGAGGAATTCTGATTCTATCAAATTAGGCTACACCTTTTCCACAAAAAGTTTTATTCTTATATTTTATTGTTAAGAAGGGGTGAATTTTATGAAAAATGAAAATCTACAGCCTGTTTCCAGTCATTTGATCAGGTCAGGAATGGAATTAATGAAGCTCCCATCTAGCGGTGAGGATAGGAATTGTGCCGGCTGCCGAAGCCTGTCGCACTCCTCTGAGGCAATGATTAATGATTGACAGATGAAGTGAAATGATATTGGAGAATGTTGCTGGAATGAAAGATGATAGGGAAAACCGGAGTACCCGGGGAAATTTTATGAACAAGTATAAAAACATGTATGTTCACATTCTGTGTGAATGCCCTAACAAATATGAAGGAAAAAATTTAATTTTAACTTAATGCACTCCATTTACTGCACCTCGTCTTGTTTCAGCTCTACCAGGTGAGTTGGCCATGCGGTTAGGAGGGGTGCAGCTGTAAACTTGCATCTGGGAGATAGTAGGTTCAAACCCCACTGTCGGCTGTTCTGAAGATGATTTTTTGTGGTTTCCCATTTTCACACCAGCAAATGCTGGAGCTGTACCTTAATTAAGGCCACGGCTGCTTCCTTCCCACTCATAGCCCTTTCCTATACTATCGTCGCCATAAGACCTATCTGTGTTGGTGAGATGTAAAACAAATATTTTTAAAAAATCTCCCAGCTGCGCAGGGTGTCATTCCAGGAGTCTTGTCAGTAACATTCTGTGTAACACCAGGGATCACGGGATGCAGTCCACCCTAGATGATGATGACTCCGAAGAGGCCTGGCACAGGTCTTTCAAGTAAACACCCTATTGGTGACCTGCGCCTCTGTGAGAATGGGGCCTTACCTGAGATGAAATCTAATTATGAAGACAGCACAAACATCCAGCCCCAGAGCCACAGGAATTAACCAGTTAAATTTTAAATCCCTGGCCCCACTGGGAATCAAACCCGGGACCCTTTAAACAAAGGCTAGCATACTAACCATTTAGCCACCAAGCCAGACACTACAGTAGATAAACAGTGCATTAGATAAGTTCAAAAAACATTTCCACATTTATTAGGGCATTGAACACAGAACTTAGCAGAAATGTTTTTCACACTCGTACACAACATTTATTTATTTATTTATTTATTTATTTATTTATTTATTTATTTATTCATTTATTTATTTATTGGTGACAAAAGGTCCCATGAGCCTCTGGCTCGTGATAGGGACAATACAGTACATACTTTTTTAAGGCAACACAATAATTACATTTCATATACAATGGCTTTTCTGTAAAGTGACAAGTACTTTTTTTTTTTTTTTTTTTTTACATGTTAGGATCATAATTTTTCAGAAGTATATTCAAATATTGCATGGCTGTAATATACTAAATATGGACAATATATATATTATTGTATTAATTAAAGCAAGTTATATAGAGATTATATTAAGATATCTGTAAAAGAGTAATATTCCTTCAGTTTTTTCTTAAAACATATAACCGATTTACAGTTCTTTATATCAGGAGGCAACACATTATATTCCCTAAACATTGATGATTCTATGCCTTTCACTCCGTACTTTACTGAATTAGAATGAGAGGGATATATCCTTAATGATCCTCTAGTTTCATATCCATGAATTTCACTAAAATGGGAGAAGTTAACAGTAGAATGGGTTAATTTCCTGTCTAGCTTATACATAAAGACTGCTGATGAAAATGCAATTTGTTTATGGAATGGCAGAATATTTGACTCTGAAAAAACTTCATGTGATGGTTTGAGGAAGGGGAATCCATACATGATTTTGATGGCTCTTTTTTGTAGGATTTCCAAATTATTAATGTAATCCTTCCTACATCTTCCCCAAATAAAGCTTGCGTATGTTAGATGTGGGTGGATCATTGCATAATATATACACTTCAATTGTTGATGAGAAAAATTACTGTATCTTAATCTGTGCATTATTCCTATCAAAGGGGTAATTTTGCTGATTACATAATCAATATGGCTTTTCCAGGAAAGTGTTGAGTCTAATATTATACCAAGATACTTAGCTGAGTTGACTCGCTCTATTACTTGGTCCTTTAGGATAACAGTGTTAGCCGCTGTTATCTTATGGGCTGTTTTATGAAAGATTAGGTATTTTGTTTTAGTCACATTTATGATCATTTTTTTAGATAAAGCCCAGTCCGATAACTTGTCCAAGTCACAATTTATGTCTTCCATAATTCGCGTTTCACATAGTCCTTTGTAAGTTATTAAGATATCATCAGCAAATACTTTACATTTCCCCTTTAGTGTTATAGATTGTATGTCATTAATATAAATCAGAAATAGAATTGGACCTAGTACTGAGCCCTGCGGTATTCCCGTTTTTGTCTGCTGCTTAAAACTTTTAGTATCGTTAATCATCACATATTGTGTTCGATTTGATAAATAATTTTGGAACCATTTGTGTGCTAAACCTCTAATTCCTGCTAATTTTAAATTGTTCAGAAGTATTTTGTGGTCAACCAGGTCAAATGCTTTTTTGAGATCTATGAGTAGCCCTGCTGCTAATTTATTTTCATCTAAGGTCTTTTGAACATCTATTACTGTATCAAATACAGCATTATCAGTTCCTCTATTTGGGAGAAACGCATATTGATTATTGGAAAAGTAATTAGTTTTACACAGAAAATTTACCAATCTAATTTTTACTACCATTTCTATGAGTTTTCCAATTGCAGATAATATACTAATTGGTCTGTAATTGGATGGATCTGTGTTATCTCCTGATTTAAAGATAGGTACAATTCTGGCACATTTGAGTAATTGGGGTATTTCTCCACTGAGAATTGAACGGTTAATAATTTCCACAATATATGGCACTAAACTTTCAACACAGGTTTTTAACATGACATTGGTTATTTTATCTTCAGATAAATTATTTTTATTTTTTAGAGAAGTGATAATTTTGAGCACTTCACATTCATCAGTAGGAGACATGAAAATACTATTAGTTTGACTTTCAGCTGTTGTGCTGCCATGAACTTGCTCATCTTCAGGAAGACCTTTTCTTATATTTTCAGCTACATTAACGTATAGTTCATTTAGGTTATTGCATATGTCCTCTGTGTTTGTAATGCTGACATCATTTACCACCAGATGGCTGATTTCATGTTTATGTCCAGGCTTCCTATTTAACACTTCATTGACTACATACCATGTTTCTTTTTGGTTTTTGCAATTCTGTAATTTGTGTTCATAATACCTTTTTTGTAACTCTCTCTTCAATTTGGTTATTTTATTACTGATTCTTTTGTATTCTTCAATTACTTCTGCAGAGGGGTTTTTAACTTTAGTTTTTGAAAACAGTGAGTCTTTGATGTGAATCAGTGTTAGTAATTCTTGGGTAACCCAAGGTTTTAGGGGAATGTCTTTGGGGTTCTTTCTTTTTATTGAAATTGAGCTGGTTTCAATTCCTGTGCTAATATACTCAATAAATTTATTATAATAAGTGTTTATATCCATTTCCTCACATTTAAAATTATTTTGTAGGATATACTGATTTAATTTGTTGTAATTTACAAATTGCTTACCACTATCTTTGATTATCGGTACTACTGGAACTGCTTTTTCACTAGAAATTTCACATACCAGTAGGTAGTGATCACTTAAGTTATTTGTTATATTGAATACATGACATTTTTTACTACTATTTGTGACAAGTATGTGATCAATTAATGAGGAGGTTGTTTTTGTTACTCTAGTTGGGTATTTGTTATTACATGTTATATAGCCGTAAGTTGTTATTAAATTGTCATACAAAGTTCTGTTTCTGGAGGTAGAAAGCAAGTCTATATTTGTATCTCCAAGTATTATTGAAGTATGCCCTGAACTGCTATTTAGGATATTTTCTAGATCAAACAAAAAACTTGGTGAGTTGCTATCCTGTGGGTTATAAATGGTAATGATTTCATATCTTTGATTTCCTTTTGTAATCATGACTTGCAGTATGCTATGAGATTTATTTATTTCATTTATGACATTGCTTTTCCATTTGTTTGAAACATAAAGTGAAACACCCCCACCTATCTGCTCTCTTACCACATGATGAGAAGTGTAGTTTTTTATTTCATTTTAAAGTGTTATTTGATACAGTCTTTCAAGAACAAACCATATCTTTCTGTTCAATGTATCCTTTTCCAGGTATATTTTATTATTAATTACTGGTAAATGTTTTCATTTTCTAGTATTTATTGATTCTGCATTTTTGACAGACTGGGAATCTTGAAGGATATGTATTTGACTGTATCATATCATTAATATATCCTGTGTACCCCAATATTAATGCCACGGGTCACATCTTGTATTGCTAACATCTAAGTGCAGAATGTCTGACGTATGTTTACTTCTCACGGAGGACATGGTCGGGCAGTCCACAAGGCTGCCAATTTGTCTAAGTAGGAACTAAGATGAGCACCGGGGCCGATGACCTTAGATGTTAGGCCCCTTTAAACTACAAGCATCATCAAGATGAGCACTAATTCGCTAGTGGTGAATAGGTGATTTACACTTTTTTTCTTGTCATGTGGACAGTATGATCCGCGGCCTCGTGACATACATAGCCTTAAGGCAATAGCCATGCATTCTATGTGAGCTAATGGTTTGCCATGCAGACAGTGCTCTCATGCAGAGATTGGCTTAGGGCAATAGCAGCACACACTATGCGGGCTAATGTTGGAAAGGTGAATTACAACTTATTTCTATTTGGCCTAGGGCAATTGTATTCCACATTATTTTCTTAACATGTTCTATTTACTTGTGTTTTTTTTTTGCCAGGGTTGTTAACAAAATCTAATTCTCGTCATTGCCGAGAATGGTGTCAAATCCCATTTTATGTTGGCGAACAGCAATGCAAGTAGCTACTTCAGGAATGGAGAATGCTGTGTGCTTCTCTTTACTGGTTATGTAAATGTACTTCCAGGGGCGGGCTGGTGGGTTCGTGGACATTGCAATGAACACATCTCTCCTATGAAAGGAATTCCAAGTAAGATTTGCGTAATTTCTACTTATAATATTACAAAACCTTGGGATACACGGTGTATATTTTTCCCCATAATATAACCATAGATTCATGTTGGAAAGGAACAAACAAGGGCCAAATCAATCTCTCTATAGATAGCACATATTCAGTGAGTAAGATTACCAGCCTGAGTAGCTCAGACGATGTAGCACTGGCTATCCAATATCAAGTTGGTGGATTCGATCCCAGCTCTGTGCAGTGGTATTTAAAGGTGCTCAAATATCAGCCTCGTGTTAGTAAATTTACTGGCACGTAAAAGAACTCCTTCGAGACAAAATTTCCACATCTCAGTCTCCAAAAACCATAAAAGTAGTTTGTAGGATGTAAAACTGATAACATTATTATACAGTAATTATTACATTTGTTAAGTTCTTAGTGACTGTTCTCAAAAGATTTACTATCCTTGCAAACTCGCAGCTTCGAATTGTTAGCCACATTTTTATATGGAATTCATCAAACCAGAAATAGCAACATTTTCTATAAGCATGAAGGTTGTTTCAATAAATGTCTGTGAAGCAAGATATTTGTGTTAGTAGTTGCATAATAGAGTAATTAGGTACAGAACCAATTTAGAGCATGTGGACCTGAACAGAATCCATATGATACTGTGCAGCTTGTGCCCAGCCAGAAATACAATAGAACACCTTGCCAAGACTATGCCAGTGCATTTTATGAGACGAAAATTCCTATCCTCACCTTCAAGACACTTTTGTTGCTACAGGAAGTGTAACAAATGTCTGCCCTACTTTGGATTGTTCTTCTTCGTCATCCTCCTCCTCTGCAGCCTATAGCTGTCCACTGGTAGACGTAGGCTTCTGCCATTTCATGTAGTTCTGCTGGCAGCTCTCTGCTGCCAGTCTCTGCCTCCACCTGTCCTGTTGTCATCCTGCCACCTTTTGGTGTAGGAATGTTGTCCTACACGTCCGACAACATAGCCTATTTACAATACAGTTAGAACATAGAATCTCTATTAGAGGTTTAGAAAGTTGCATCATTCTATGTATTTGTGAACACAAAATGGCAACTGCACATTTTGCAGGAGATTGGGTTTTCCCCTAGTACTAATGCAAATAATTCTTAGATTTTAGTTTTTTTTTTAAATATGGTCCTAGATGTCACAACGACAACAGCAACACTCACCGCTGGGTTCCGTGGTTCAAATCTCGGTCACTCCATGTGAGATTTGTGCTAGACAAGCAGAGGCAGGACAGGTTTTTCTCCAGATACTCCAATTTTCTCTGTCATCTTTCATTCCAGCAACACACTCCACTATAATTTCATTTCATCTGTCAGTGATTAATCATTGCCCCAGAGGAGTGTGACAGGCTTCGGCAGCCAGCACAATTCCTATCCTCACCTTCAAGACACTTTTGTTGCTACAGGAAGTGTAACAAATGTCTGCCCTACTTTGGGTTGTTGTTCTTCGTCATCCTCCTCCTCTGCAGCCCATAGCTGTCCACTCATAGACGTAGGCTTCTGCCATTTCATGTAGTTCTGCTGGCAGCTCTCCGCTGCCAGTCTCTGCCTCTACCTGTCCTGTTGTCATCCTGCCACCTCAACGGCAGTCTGCCAACACACCGCATGAAGGTTCTTGGTTGCCAATGGTGGAATTTCTTTGTCCATCACTTGTCGTTCTGCCTTGTAATGTGACCTGCCCAGCGCCACTTAAGTCTGGCCTGTGACCTCAGTGCACCTCCGAATCTGCTCATTCCGCACTTTGTCACTGAAACACTATCCTGAGAATGGCACATTTGCATGTTCTTAGCTGCCAGGCACTGCTATGTGTGTGTTTTGCTGTCTCGAGACCATACAAGGCGTGGCAATGCGCACAATTAGTATCTCTTCCGTTAGAGGTTGATTGGGTACACAGAGTTCTTGAGGACAAAGCCAGATTTCCCAAAAGCCACCCATGTGAAGCCAATTTACATTTATCTCTGCTGTCTGGTTCTTTTTTGCTAAGCTTGATGTGTGTAGCAAAGGTAAATGTAGTGGCCGACCGCTACAAGGGCTTGGTTATCTACTTCCATTCAGTGTCCAGCCTTAGGGTCTTTATTTTCTTTAGGTTCATCTTCAGGCCGACTCCCAATGCTTCGTAGAGTTGCTTAAGCATGGTCTTCAGTTCCTCTGGATCGTTGCTGATCAGTGAAATGTCATCTGTAAACTTCAGTTGGTTGAGGAAGGTGCCATCAATGCTGACCCCCTTCTCCTCGCAGAAGGTTTTTAAGATATCCTCTAAAGCCTAGATAAACAGTTTCACTGCTGGCACACCTCTCTCCATTACCATGCTGTCCTTGATTTTGATCTGGAGCATGGTGTTAGCATAAATGTCCTGAATTAGATTGGGGTACCTAGAGTTGATTACCTTTTGGTAGGTGATGAAGACCAAGTAGAGTGGGATGATTTTTTTTTTTGCTAGGGGCTTTACGTCGCACCGACACAGATAGGTCTTATGGCGACGATGGGATGGGAAAGGCCTAGGAGTTGGAAGGAAGCGGCCGTGGCCTTAATTAAGGTACAGCCCCAGCATTTGCCTGGTGTGAAAATGGGAAACCACGGAAAACCATTTTCAGGGCTGCCGATAGTGGGATTCGAACCTACTATCTCCCGGATGCAAGCTCACAGCCGCGCGCCTCTACGCGCACGGCCAACTCGCCCGGTGGGGATGATTTACTATGCTGCCATCTCGGTGAGCGAGTGCATGACCTGGAACTGGTGTACATACTGAAGCCTCTCTGCAATCTGGCCTGTTCAGCTGGCTGGTAGAATTTTAACTGGTTTGTCATTCGGTCCACCATGATCCACATCGGCAGCTTGTACATGACAAACTGTTGGATCAGGAGTTCTATACTGAAACAGTTTTCCCTCTTGAACAGCAGAATGACCTTGGCATTTCTCTATGAGAGGAATCTGTTGTTCCTGTGTGCACTAGTTCAGTATGGCTAGTAGGGCATCATCCAGTAGCTCTCCTCCCAATCTTCAGCATCTCACTTGTTATTTGGTCTTCACCTGGAGCTTTCCTATTCTTCAGTCTCAAGAGCTGTTTGCAGTTCACTCCTATTGACCTCTGGGATCTCCTCGGACCCTGGAGGATGATGGTAATGCCTTGCTTGTCTGTCAGAATTTCTCCACAGTTGTTTCTCTCCTATCTGCATCCTCCCACAAGACAGCTTACAGCGGAAAACTAACATGATGGCGATTTCGTTCATTGCTTTCTGGACAAATTGGGTGTTCTAGTTTGTGAGGGTTTTCCTAATCTCCTTCTGAATGGTCTTGCTTTGTTCTTCGTAACTGCTGGAATCTCTGTCCGATGGCTTTACTCCACAAGGCTCTTGGTCTTGGCACTTATTTGATTGCTCTTTGAGTTGGTTTTGTCTGCCCTGCAGCCAGCTGGATATTGCTGGAAAGTTTTTCCATCATTTCAGTCATCTCTATCTACCTTAGGTTTGTTGTTAGCTCTAACTTCATCCTTGTAGTCTCTTGATACTCTTTTCCTACGTTATATCCCATCAGCAGGCCCAGGAGGTAGTCTTTTTTTTTCTCTGTCTCTTTTTTTTGGGGCAGTTAGTCTCTCTTTTTTAGAATAAGTCTCTTTTCTAACTTTCTTGCCTTTCTTGCCTGTGGAGTTGGAGTAGAATTGTGACAGATGTTATTCTCCAAATAGAATAAAGAAAGTTGCATGAAAAATACTTTGCGACAAGTTCTACATATTTTTAACTCTAATCGCATGCATAGCAAGTTGACAACGGTTAATGTTTTCTATTTATTGTGTATTTTGTCTTATGATTATGGCTGAAGATGTCCCCATGGGGATGAAACAAGTCCCATTTTATTAGGAAATGATTAGTGATGGGCAGTCTGAGACGGGGTCTCAAGATTTCTCAAGACTAGCGCAAGCACTGTAGCCCTGTAGCACTGTGCCCCTCACCGCACACACACCTACTAACACAAATACTTACGTGGACTGGTCGGAACAGGCTAAAAACAGCCGGAGCTGAACTCGTACCTCATCAATCAACGATAGGAAGCAGAAAGGTGATAACCCACATCCCCAAATAAAAGAATGGGATAAAAAACATAAATTTATTAACACAAGTAGGAATTCAAATAAAAACATAAAATGAACAAAAATTAAGAGGGGACACAGAAAAGAGACCACCACGTATCACAGACTATGGGCCCTAAAACATGCAGTTGTGTTTCCCATAACAAGTGCCGTTTGGTAGATATTAACAAAATTGTACGGAAATGTCGTGAATTGCAATTATTACTAGAATTAGAACATACATCTTTCTTGGCGAAGTAATTATTTGGAACAAAGCACCTCTTTCACCAAAGCAAGGAGTTGGATACATACAACGAAAGCAAACATTTACTTTCTTAAATCACACACATGAATATTCGGTAATACCAGACACGAGTTCAAATCGCATCTTATTTTAAAAGACACGGTTCACAACAATCACCTCTATGGAACCGTATCCGCGGACAAAAAACAAAAAAAAATATCAAGATGAGAGTTTGCCATAGTTACGAGATCATCAAATGTATCCAATAATGAAAAAGGTAACATGAAGAGCAAATCTTTAAAATAAACAAACCGGCGTGCAAGACGAGAACACAAGCAAATAAAAAGAAAAAGGAGGGTGGTGTTAAATAGACACCTGTGAGACACGGAAAAATAATATACATTCAAACAAATAGATCCACGCCAACTCACTCACGCACGGTTTAGAGACCAAATGTGTGCAGGACAAAATAAATATTAATATCAAGACATGTTATGAGAAAAATCTTACTGCATGATAAATAAGATCTCTGGCCCAAGAGCTTGATTAAAACTTACCAGGTCATAACCCAAGGATTGCCACATAATAGATAGGCTCATCCATGGGCGCCCATAGGATAGTTTGTAGGAGGGGGGCTAGACCTGGGGGTATGTAGTATTTTTAATATTTTGGAAGTGTCGACTTGTATTCCATAGTAGGATACCACACACGGTAATCCCTACCACTTCTAAATAATACCGATTTTAAAACCATTTTCCTGAAAGAAAAACAGCTGACTATATTAGATTTTTTCCTTTCCCTGAGAGTTGGGGGGGGGGGGGGGGCGGGGCACGACCCCACCTTGCCCCCGGGTATGGGTGCCCATGGGCTCATCCATTTACGATCATGACTTTTATCCAGTATCCACGCTAGATGGCATATTCATATTGCCTCTCCTAGGGCGAACATGAATTACACAACATTAGTGTTAACGCAACATCAACACAAGCTCAGCCAGCCCTAACAATGAAGAAAGCATAGGGTCTCAATTCAGAACAACAGGCCAACACACATTCACACAGAGCTATTTTCTGTTCTCACATACTGAATAATTTTGTACGAAAAATAAACATACACAAGAGAAACAAATAAAACCTACAGCAAATTAAAATTTAAAAACCTGTAGAACAGGGCCTCAGTACACGAGATCAGCACAATTACGGCAAACCAAAAATCAAAATAAATACCTTACATTCTAAAGAATACAACCAAAATCATTGATTCTGAGCAGAGAGTCGCATAGGGTGGACGATAAATCCATTTTGATTTGATAAACCACACAAAATCTAGTGCAATAATTTTGTAGCTTAACATTTCCACCTTCCTTGCATCACACATTGTTGTCTCTAGCAGAGAGCGTAAAGCAAAGAGTGTCTGTCACAAGAGAAGCTAAAGACACGTCATGTTTGGGAATATTACAAATTGATGCGTTTGAGACATTGCCGTGAGAGCGACGTCAGAATGGTGCAACACAAGGACAAACTTCGTGTGGCACAGTTATCAGACCCCACATTCAATATCCATATGACCAGTGCTTGTGTTTACCGACGTGGATGTAGGTTATTTTGAAGAAATGCCACACAGTACACCCCACTGTGTTGTTTGCTCAACTGTGTTGTTTGCTCAAAAGAAGTAAAATACATCAGCAGAAATACTTATGGGATGATCCAGTATTTAAAAGCACATAATATCGCTGAAGGGGAATTGTCACAGAGAACATCTCCGGCGTGGCCTGCATTACAAGGAGCTGCACTGTTGACAACAATTGTGAAATATCCAGGTAGGTGTACATCCTATCTACAGTTATTCACACAGTTATGCAGGGGTATTCAGCTAAGATGTCCACCTCAAATAACTCGTGTACTGTTTAAGATACTGACATTCCGTTTTCACTTTCGTTATTGATATTAAGGGGTTCATAGTTGAACATGCAGTATTTTTCCAGGCTATTGACAAAATTTATCGACACACATGTTTCCATACGAGAATGTTATTTCACGCAATAATTGCTTATGATAAACTATCAAGCTTACACTCGTAGTTACAGGGCTGTCACACAGATCACAGCACAGGAAAATTGGACTCGAGATTCTTGCAAAAGTCTCAAGATCTGTGATGTCAGTCTTGATAGTTTCGAGCGAGAGCATTGCCCATCACTGGAAATTATTATTCTGAAAAGAATAAAAAGTGTATTCTAAAAGTATCATAACACTGTTAAGGTGACAATACGGGCATAAATATAAAATTCAAAATTGGAAAGTGCAATTTTAGAACTGATTGGCTACTAAAAATGACAGGAGTGGTCAAGACACAGTGGAACTGAAGAATTTTGCAAACTGTGTGTGTGTAAAAAAAATTCAAAACAAAGAGTGCCATGCTCCTCTTCAACAGCCCGACTATGCTTAACATACAAAATTAGCCTCTGATGTTCTAGGGTGTAAGCAGATAGCTTAAGTCACAGCAAATTCCAGTGATTCTTCTGATACAATCCAAAGTGAAGATACTGGGTCAAGCTGTACTTCTTCTCTATATAGTTCGAAGAATGTGGCAACAGTATCTGAACTAATATGGTTTATGAAGTCTATGTGTTGCAACGTTTCTGCATCCTATTGTAGCGGGGTTGTTCCAACTGATTTTTCTTTAAGAGCTCAGAAGATGCGATATTTAATAACTGATGCATTGGGACCATATTTTCAACAAATTATCTCAGATGAAGTGAGAACCTCCGTGTATTCAGTCTGTTTTGATAAAACAATGAATATTGAAGACAAGAAAAGAGCTTCAAATATTGGTCAGAGTCAGAGGTGAATAATAATATAATATATAGTTATATACATTAAATATTGTAAGGAGTGAAAGACAGAACATCAAGAAGATGGCATAGTGTACTTTCAAGACATTTGCAGACATTCTTCATAAGGATAAATTACTGGAAAAATTTGTTCTGCCATCAGTAATTCAAACCTACCTGTTCACAAATTAGTAATAATAATATGGCCTCAGCTACCGTGTGCAAGCATTTTAATTTGATGGCATCTGGCTGCTTGCTTGTCAAGTTTCGATGCTCCGTTTCACTCTAGACTTACTAGATGTCACAGTAAACGAAATCTCTCTTGGGTGGCATCTATGGCTGAGGTTTTTAATGAATTTTGTCTGGTAAACACCAAATGTGTCACCAGAGATCTTTTACATACCAACATCATACAACATGGAATGTCGAATGGGCTTTATTCTGCCCTTCAGAAATCCGACTACCTCATCCTGGTTTGAACCCTGCTAACTTGGAATCCGGAGGCCAACACTCTACCACTGATCCACAGATGGAGCTACAAACTTATGATGATTGGGTCAGATGGACCAATGTGAATAAGAAAGTTTACATACTTTCAATGAAGATTTTATTAATAAGATCGTGCAGTTTAGTTGATATCGGGACTTGTCCTATTCTCATCATTCATGACACATATCCAGAAGACTTTTGGTGAAGATGCATCTGAATTAGCTGTTGTTCCTGTTCATCACTATTTAGATGGGTGACCAGCCAGGCTGGAAGAATATGAAAGGATTCATGTTCTCAAGTTACCTCAAAAGAAATTCTTGAAAATTCTCAGTCTAGGTGGCTTACATTTCATCCCATTGCTGAGGGATTGTTTGAATTTCTTGAACTGTGGGAAGGATAATGAAAATTTTTCTTAAATTCTTGCAATCAGTCAAGGATCAGACTACGTCACAGTCTACTTCATACAAAAATATGGCCAAACTTTTCTGTTCAACAATCAAAGCACAATTGTGCTTCACCATATCTTCTGCAGAACTTTGCACGCTTTACCAAAATATTTCAATGAGATGAACCTTTAATTCATTAATGTACCCTCAGGTACAAAATCTTGTTAGGAAAACTGGCTGGACATGTTTGCAAGTCTATTTCTGTTGGTAACTTTGATCTATCCTAAATGTGTTACTTGATTCAAGAAATATGTTGCCTCTGAAAGATATTGTTGTTTCACAGAAAATTAAAAATGAACTTTCACATCACCCAGAAAAATAATTGATTTTCATGAACAGTGCTAAAGACTGAGCTATTGAGATATAGCTTCATCTGCAGATGTGCTTGTTGACAAATGGAAGATGTTGCAGATGGAGATGGGACCAGCTTTCAAAGAAAGAACTGATAGTTATTAGGATAAAACTTTAAAGAAAACTAACATAACAGCCCAAAAACAATATAAGGAATTGTATTTCCTGTCTTGCAGCCTTTTTTCAGTACTATAACAAAATTTATTTCTTGACATAGCTCTTTATGTAAAAGTTGAAAACAATATTTATTATTGGCGTGGATATGTGCATAGTAGTTTTTCCTTTGCTAGGTCCATGGATCAATTTACAGTGATGACACACAGGTAGCGAAGAGCCTTATTGACCATAAGGAGAAATTTCAAATTATTTGGTGTTCATAGAACTAAATAATAAGGGTCTTTAGGTTTGGGTTGCCTCTCTCCGAAAAATAAGGGGCTGGTGAACCACCAGCAGATAGTCACAGTGAGTTGGAGGATCATTCGAAAAGTTTAGACGTTTCTCCTTGTTTACAGTGTTACATTTGTTCCAGACCAAGAAAACAATATTAAAGTCCTCAGCAAGTACAAATATCTTCCATCCACGACTCACGTTATAAATACAGTCTTGAAGCATGTTTTGAAAGAAATAAAATGTTCCTGATGCATTAGGTATCATACATTCAGTGTGGTTGTGGACTTTAAAAGAAGAGGCTTATAAGTCAGATAACATTCATCATTAAAACAGTACGTTATCGCTCAGTGAAACCGCTATTTTGACATGCTGCAGTCAGTTCAATCCCAGATAGATGCCATGAATGCTTTAGAGAAAAAGGGGGCCCCTTTGATAAAATACTAGGTTATGATGAGGGTATTACTGGCCAGCTTATAGCGTTTAAAGAAGCTTTGGAGACCGATGACCTTCAATGTTAGGCCCCTTTAAACAACAAGCATCATCATCACTTTAAAGAAGCTTTGATTTATTGATCTTAGATAAGTAGTAGATGATTTACACTGACTGACAGAGCAAATGCAACACCAAGAAGGAGTGGTCAGAACTGTATGCCAATTGCAGGGTAGACTGACGTCACTGAGGTATGCTCATGATGTGAAATGTGCCGCTGTGCTGTGCACGTAGCGAACGATAAATGGGACACGGCGTTGGCGAATGGCCCACTTCGTACCGTGATTTCTCAGCCGACAGTCATTGTAGAACGTGTTGTCGTGTGCCACAGGACACGTGTATAGCTAAGAATGCCAGGCCGCCGTCAACGGAGGCATTTCCAGCAGACAGACGACTTTACGAGGGGTATGGTGATAGGGCTGAGAAGGGCAGGTTGGTCGCTTCGTCAAATCGCAGCCGATACCCATAGGGATGTGTCCACGGTGCAGCGCCTGTGGCGAAAATGGTTGGCGCAGGGACATGTGGCACGTGCGAGGGGTCCAGGCGCAGCCCGAGTGACGTCAGCACGCGAGGATCGGCGCATCCGCCGCCAAGCGGTGGCAGCCCCGCACGTCACGTCAACCGCCATTCTTCAGCATGTGCAAGACACCCTGGCTGTTCCAATATCGACCAGAACAATTTCCCGTCGATTGGTTGAAGGAGGCCTGCACTCCCGGCGTCCACTCAGAAGACTACCATTGACTCCACAGCATAGACGTGTACGCCTGGCATGGTGCCGAGCTAGAGCGACTTGGATGAGGGAATGGCGGAACGTCGTGTTCTCCGATGAGTCACGCTTCTGTTCTGTCAGTGATAGTCACCGCAGATGAGTGTGGCGTCGGCATGGAGAAAGGTCAAATCCGGCAGTAACTGTGGAACGCCCTACCGCTAGACAACGCGGCATCATGGTTTGGGGCGCTATTGCGTATGATTCCACGTCACCTCTAGTGCGTATTCAAGGCACGTTAAATGCCCACCGCTATGTGCAGCATGTGCTGCGGCCGGTGGCACTCCCGTACCTTCAGGGGCTGCCCAATGCTCTGTTTCAGCAAGATAATGCCCGCCCACACACAGTTCGCATCTACCAACAGGCTCTACGAGGTGTACAGATGCTTCCGTGGCCAGCGTACTCTCCGGATCTCTCACCAATCGAACACGTGTGGGATCTCATTGGACGCCGTTTGCAAACTCTGCCCCAGCCTCGTACGGACGACCAACTGTGGCAAATGGTTGACAGAGAATGGAGAACCATCCCTCAGGACACCATCCGCACTCTTATTGACTCTGTACCTCGGCGTGTTTCTGCGTGCATCGCCGCTCGCGGTGGTCCTACATCCTACTGAGTCGATGCCGTGCGCATTGTGTAACCTGCATATCGGTTTGAAATAAACATCAATTATTCATCCGTGCCGTCTCTGTTTTTTTCCCAACTTTCATCCCTTTTGAACCACTCCTCGTTGGTGTTGCATTGTCACTGTCAGTCAGTGTAATTCACCTGGCAAAGTTAGGGATACTTAAGGGTGAAGATGAATCATTCTTGATGTTAACATTTTGTATCACAGCAGGAAGAAGAAAGAACGTAAGTAAGCAAGCCAAGTTGGGCTGAGCTTGACCTGGACACGAGTGCAGCAGCCTGCCTATACTGCGTTTTTTATGTGTGACCAGCTTGCCTACCTGCTCTCCAAGCAGGCATGGGCAAGTGGAAAGCAGAATCTGTACACCTCTGCACAACACCATTTTCAATCATCTATAAATGTGAGGTTTTCAGTCTGTTGAAACTAATTAAATGATATCTTTTTTAGATATAATCTGTTATTAAATGTTTCCTTTTTCAGGTATTTTCTATTTTTATATACATTTCCATTTATTTAGGAACAACCTCCTGTATTTACCGGCTGCCACTAAGTACAAGATAAAACATATTAAGTTTCTGTACAGATCTATTAATTGAAGAAAACTCTAAATCATAAAGGAACAGTATAATTAGCATGGCATTTCAGAGCTGTAGCTGTAGAGGTGGGTCTCAGGATCTTGATGGAGCCTCGGAGGACGAGACTGCTTTAGTTTCGACAGATTGAAAAACCTTACAGTTATAGATTAACTAAGCTGAAACTGAAAAGAAATGCTTCCACTATAACGCACCATTTTCAATAACTGTTAGGAGTGTGATTTTATGGTGATTATCTTTCCCTTATTTTGGTGTTTAAAATGGTTTAACGTCAGTAAACATATCATGTAAAAACAAAACAAAAACAGGCAATATAGTACAAATTTCCCATCTTGAAAAAATGATAAAATGTAAATGTAACAGATCCAGAATATAAGCAGTTAGGTACAAACATCATGATAGGAACCCGAGAGGCAAGTGAAGGCTGCTGAAAGTATGTGGGCAAAGGAGGACACAAGAAAGACATAAGGCTGGGTGCACTACAGTGAAATTTGTATTAAAAGTATTTAAATTTCAAATTATAAATTAAGTTCAAGTTTTTACATGTGTATATACTGAAACTGACTTTTATGAAGGTTTCTGTAAGCATACTTGTTTTCATACATAAGAATGGTTTCGATATTCGTACAAGATACCCTACGATCGCAGAAAATGCTCTTTCACTGTCAACATTTGTCACTGGAGACCACAGAAGCTACAGAGACTTTGAAGAAAAACTATTATGATTTTCAAGCATGCCCCTCAGAATACTGTTCACACAGTTACTATCACCTTTTTCTCCAGCACGTTCTTTTGCAAACTTCTGAGTGCTTGATATCCTTTTAAAAAGTCCTGTGTTAGAATATCATCCAGTTCTGGGATACCTTCAACTTTCTCCAGCAGACTGCAGTCAACCGGTTGCCAAGAAGAGAAGGTAGAAAAGTTTTGCAGCAGTTCTGAATAGGTAACCTGCAAGATGTTCTTGCCTACTTTTGGGCATTCGTTGCATATCATAACTTATGGTCCACGAACCTACTATGCTGGCGTAGCAGGGGGAGAGGTGATACTCCCACGTGGCGCGTCCCAGGTGGCGGATAGGGGGGTCCTAACCGGCTTGCCAGCGGACTTGAGGAAAATAAAATACCTCTCGCAGACCAAACACACAACCCCCTGTGGGTGGGGGACACAGATAAAGAATACACCCACGGTATCCCCTGCCTGTCATGAGGTGACTAAAAGGGGCGACCAAGGTATGATCAAATTAGAACCATGTGGATCTTTTGCCCCCACTGGCACCATATTGTATGAACCTGTGTGTAATTGGAATGGCGGTAGTGTGGAATGTTGTGTGTGAGGAAAGGAAGATTAAGGACACACAAACACCCAGTCCCCAGGCCAGGGATATTAATCATTACAATTAATAACTCCTGACCCGGCCGGGAATCGAACCCAGGGCCACCGGGTGACAGGCAGACGCATTGCCCCCTACATCGTGGGGCCAAACAACCATGATACTACTTGTAATTAGTACCCCCATGCAGGGAACACCATGGGTTGCTTTTACTTGCACAGAGTACCACTATATTAGGTACACAACAGGGTTGTGATTAGTAGTGACAGTGTGTGCTCAGGCATTTTAGAGTACCTGTGATTCATACCACTATATGAGCGACACCATAGTTCTGCCTTGCCTATGATTAGTACCCACTATGTTAGGAACACCACGGGATAGTGCGAGTCCCTGTGGTTAGTCCACTTATGTGAAGAACACCATAGGTTTGCGTTGCCTGTAAATAGTGACACAATGTGCAAAACACCATAGGTCTGTGTTACATGTGCGCATTACATTACCTGTGAGTAGTTCCATAATGTGTGGAATACATACTGCCAGTCTATGCTACTTTTTAATAGTACTGCAACATGACAAATACCATGTTTCTACTTTCCTAGCGATAAGTACCATTATGAGGGGCCAATGACCTGAATTTTGGACCTGTTTAGACTACCAGCATCATCGATTCAGTATTGTGCTTTAGAAGCAGTCCCTTGGTCAGTAATACTATTGTTTAACGCTAGTTTCTGGGAATGTAGAGCATTGCGGGTCAGATCCACTGATTGTTTTAACTTCATATCCATCAATTCCTTCTTTGTCCTCACGTTTTAAATTCTGGTTAGTGGAGGATTATGGATTTTTAATTGTCCTTACATTTCATGCCATTAGGGGCCGATGACCTAGATGTTAGGCCCCTTTAAACAACAATCATCATCATCATCATAACCTATGGTAGCAAGAATATCTGTAACAGTATCCGGATCAAATATGCAGCAAAGTTGATGCATATTTTTACACAAAAATATTATTTCTGTGTGAAAGAAAGTAATATTTTGTGCATGCTATCCATAACACCTATTTTTTATTGAAATATTGTGATTATAGGGTCATTTCTTGATAATTTGTGGATACATGTTGCACAGTTTAGGACTTATTATGAAAGGATTTTGGTTTTGTATACACAGTAATTGCATTAATATCAAACAATCACACCCTTAATAATCATATCTCTAAAATGGACAGTTATCGACTGGATCTGCTGCGGTGAAATTCGTATTAAAAGTATTTAAAACACAAATTAGAAATTAAGTTCAAGTTTCTAAAAAAGAATTGTTATTGAAACTAACTTTTCTGTAGGTTTCAAAGAGCCAATCTTTTGTTGCCAGGTAAATCACCAAAAAATACCATTGTAAACATTTTCAAAATGAGATAAGTAAATAAGCTGTCTTCTGAGAATGGAAGTACAGACGGGGTCTCAGAAATGTAGCCCATAAAAAGCTTCCAATAGTGATCAGAAAGTGGTTTTCTAGCATGAAGTTCATGGATCAATGCCTATTAATGCTAATAAAAATTTAATTAGAAATGCAATGAAATATTTTGCAAGATCCTACAGCAAATACTTCATGAAATAGCACTTTTCTATTTGAACCATCTCTTGACCTAAGGAATAGTAGAAGTGGGAGGAGATTTAAGAGCTTTGATTTTACTTTGCTCTTTCATAATGGCTTTCATGGTAATCATTAAGAGTATGACCAACTAGAATAATAATGTATGCCTATTTCACATTCAGTTCATCTCAATGATATACAGGAGCCCATCATAATTTCTCACTCTCTCCGCCTTGTGAACAGCAGAGGACATAACGGAGTTGATTAATGATGACGAGTGTATATAATACACATAATTCTAATGAATTTGTTTTCCTATAATAGTCAGTTCATTAGAACAAGTCACATGTTATATTGCTGGATTCTTTATATCTATAACTAAAGGGCAAAGAACTGTAGACCTCTGCACTTCAAGACAGGCATATACGTCATGAACTGCAGTGGTGTTAGTACCTACAGCTCACATAACCAGAGAGTGTGCGCGCATGTATGCCAGCCAGTGTTGATCAGCAGATGTGTTGATACAGTTGTTTCAGTGATAGCAATACCGAAGATCAAAAATATTAAACAATATAGAGTGGATGCAGTAATACAGGAATTCTGTGCTGAATATTTCAGTAGCAGAAATTATAAAAATATGTGTACTTCATGCATTTCCAAATTGGAAAATAAAGTAAAAAAGTACAGTATATAGAGCAACATTGTCAAACCAAGATGCATGTTAAAAATACTGAACATACCATACAAACAAATGCAGCTTCTAATGTACATTCTGTTGTAGATATTAAATTGGAGTTTAATAAAGGTATCTATAGAACGATGGTCTGTGCTAATATATCATTTAAAACTTCAGAATTCAGAGGGTTTTTGGAGAAATAATCAAACAACTTGTGAAACTGCGATTCAAAGACAAATCTTACCTTCATGTTGTACAAGGTATAAGAGACAGTATAAGATTTAGGTTTCAGTTGATGAAATGACCAACATAAAGGGCAGGTATATGGAAAATATGAGCATAATCTACGGGAAATTTATTTATTGACACCTAAAATTCTGAAAAAGGTACACCATGCTAATTTTGATATTTTTTTCACTTTAAGTGTGATTTTATTTTTATGGCATTAAACATGATTATGTTTTACTTCTTGTCACAGATGCTCCCCATATGTGGTGAAGGGAGGTAAACATACAAAAGTTTGTTTTCCAAAAATGTTGCACCTCACCTCTCTTAACTAAGGCCTTCATAGTGCGACTGAAATTATATATCTTTCCTTTCCCGATGCAAATGTCAAAAATATTTCTAAAAGCCCCTTACACAATTCAGAAATTTAAGGAAATAGAACCAGACCTTCCATTTCCTCCTCAATCTGTATGAACTCATGGGGGAGCTGGTTGGAAGTGATGATATACAGTATTACAGTATGCTAAACATTACAACAAAATTGTAACAGTTATCAACAGTTTTAATGATGAGGAAGTATCTTCAATTAAGAATGAAAAGTCAGCAATTTCTACAAATTTAAATTTCATGACAACTAATTTCAAAAGTTTACCATAAAACATCTGATTTAGAAATGCCAAAAATTCTAGGAATTGTGAAAATTCTGTCATAGACCATCGATCAGGCAGAATCTGGACCAGTTATTGGAAAAGTTTAATAGTATCCTCCAAAAGGTGTGGTTATTTTGAAATTTGTTTTACAAGAAATGCTCTGATTCATTCTCTGAACAATAAAGGGGACAAAACACAAATTGTAATAGTGTCATATTTTAAATATGCACCCTTCATGCAACGTCGAAGTTTTTTGCAATAAAAACATTGTCTGGTAGCTGGAGAAACTTGACTTTTGACGACTATTACATGTATATTGTTCTGCACAGCAATAGTAATATTGTAATAAGAGACTTCTTTTTCCAGTCATTTTAAGGTAAGTAGAATATACACTTGTGAGCAATTGAATCAGAGATAGATGCCATAGTGGGGAAATGGCACTGTGCTAGGTCCGCCGAATGTAACAGGAGGGCGTGGCATGTAACAACGAGGACATCAGACTTTGCACAGCCTGCATGAGTAATAATTCACTGAAGGTGGGTAAGGCACGAGACCCATCACAAGGCATGATGAATGACATGGACAAAGAGACACCGCCACTGGATGCTCCAAGCATGGGAAAAGATTGTCTGGGTAGACGAGTCGAGGTATTAGTTGGTATATGCCAATAGCCAGGTACAAGTGTGTCATCAACCACATGAGGCAATGGATCCCTCTTTCCAGCAGGGTACAGTTCAGGCTGGTGGTGGTAGTGGTGGTGATATCCTTGTATGGAGAATGTTCACATAGGATGATCTGACAACATTCCTTACCAGTGAACCTGTTGACCATCATTTCCCTCCAGCACCGTGTAGGAGACCTGTAATTCTAGCAAGACAATGAATACTCGTGCCCATCGCTCTGGAACTGTGGCTGACTGGTTCGAAGAGCACTCTTAAGGATGTGAAAATTCTTGCCTCGCCTCAGAGAAGCCCCAATCTCAATTCCATTGAGCACATCTGGAATACTGTTGAGAGGGATGTGCATCCTGGACCCTGCTCTGACCAATCTTTGTGAATTATGGGATGCTGTGCAGCTATCACGGATCAGTACGGCTCCCCAATGCTTCCAGTGTCTTATGGAGTCCATGCCATGCCACATTGCTGCCGTCATTGAGATGACAGGGGATGCTACATGTTACTAGCCAGATATCTCTAAATAAATTCTTCATAACAGTATATAGATGTAAGTATGTATTAATTACATGTGTTGAAAATTTGAAATCGCAGATATTAAATACGACTATAAAACAGGTTATAAAACACTATTATATAAAAGCATGTTGTGTTTTGATGTGTCAGTTGTCAGTAAACAGGGACTGTACCAAGATTCAAAGCACAATGCATCTCCAACTTATCCTCAATTTCTATTGTGCCTCAGCCAGTTGCTCACACTGTGTGAACACACTTAAGTATATGCATACTTAACTGCACTTCTACAGACTTCACAACATTGTTGGACAAATGTATCAAAATAATTTGGATTGAAGTACAATCAAACTGCATGAACTGTGTGTGACCACAAAGATCCCGAATTTTACAAAAATGCTAGTTGCCGAACATGACAGGTCAACAATGTTCCAAATAGCAGTGAACAGCGGTTGTTAAAATGGGCTGTGAAGGTGACTGTGAATAATCTGAAATGACCCCTTGGTCGCTAATACTGATACATCTAGGAGGATGCTATTAGGAACACCCAGATTTTGCAGATGTTTCACACAAAATTTAGGCATTGTTCCTCTGGCACCGATTAACAGCCCAATAACTTTAATGCTAGAGATTCTATACGAGTGTTTGAAATATTCTATTGTTATCTCATAGATGGCCCCCTTTTCCTAGTCTACCTCTTCAGGCTGGCTGGAACGCACTTTAAATCTGATAGTTGTATCCAAGATCACAGCACTATCCTTTCTTTGGTCCATGGCGATTATGCCGATCCATCTGTTGCTCCCTCCAATGGCAATACATGGAACTTCCTCATACACTTCCAAGCATTGCTGGGAAAGGGAAGTTGCAAACTTTGTCTGTATTCTGTGATCTCTGGAGTTTCTAAAGGGCTCCTCCCTTGGACAAGAACCGAGAACATGTGCAAGGGTTTCGGTCTCGCTGCAGTGCCTGCAGCAGGTTCTGTCTCGGCTTCATCCTGTGAGGGGATGCACAGAAATGACTTTATATTGTAGTTTGGGGGCTTCTGTCCACTCAGATTTCAACAAACCATTCAGAGTCTCAATCCAACGTTTTTTTTTCCTGTGAACACTCAGTTCACACTATCATACATACAAATGAATAAGTACGCACAAATAAAGAACTCCTTGGACTCATTTATATAGCATTTGACGAACTGTACATCATACTATATTTCCTAATTTATTTCTGAACTTTGTGTTCTTTGCTATCTATTTTATCTGACATACTAACAAATTCTCCAATGACTTTCAAGACTTACATTATTTTGTGTTTGATATACTTTTTTCCTTGTGGCAGCCTCCTCATGGGAGGGGATATTACCTATAATAAACTTCATGTTAAATTCTGTATTGACATTGACTATTGACTCAAGCGCAGTGCCCCGAGAAACGAGCCGCTTTCCAGATCCTTTTCCACAGTGGAAGTAGAAAATGCAATTAACTGAAAATTGGCAAGGCTGCTGGTTCTGACAACATCTATAATGAATTTATTAAGAACATGGGCCCGCATTGTATATACTGGCTCACTTCTCTCTTCACTTACATACTCCAAGAGAACAGATTGCCCAGACAATTCAAACTGTCAAAAGTCATAGCCATTCTCAAACCTGGCAAACCTGAGGACAGCCCCGAAAGTTATCGACCAACAGCACTGCTGTTGCATATTCAAGCTTCTTGAACGAATCCTCCTAACCAGAATAACTCTGTTCACTGAAGCTGTTACTCCTCCTGAACAAGCTGGATTCAGACATGGTCGCAGCTGCACCGATCAAGTTCTGGCCCTAACTACACGTATTGAAGCTGGTTTTCAAGGATAACTAAAATCAACAGCTGTTTTCATTGACTTGACAGGTGCATATGACACTGTTTGGTGACAGGGACTGATCTACAAACTATTGCAAGTTGTACCAAGTTGAGAAATCGTGGATCTAATATCTAGCATGCTTAGTGAAAGACAATTCAAAGTGTTTCTAGACAACACTAAAAGCCACAAACGAAAACTAAATAACGGTCTACCACAGGGATCTGTCTTAGCACCATTGCTATTCAATTTGTACATTCATGACCTACCAAACACAACATCAACCAAGTTCATATATGCTGATGATATCACATTGGTAGCACAGTGTAATAACATTGAAGATGGTGAACATATTCTGACGGAGGACCTTAAGAAGATGTCAGCTTTCTTTAAGACCTGGAGATTGATCCCCAGCAGAACAAAAACTGAAGTCTCTTGTTTCCATCTAGCGAATTGTGCTGCAAACTATAAACCAAGAGTTCTGCTCAATGGATGAAAGCTGAGGTACCCTTTCCCAAAATATCTTGGAGTCACTTTAGATAGAACCCTGAGCTACAAAGAGCACATCACTAAGCTTTCTCATAAAGTCGCCGCAAGAAACAACATACTGCATAAGCTCTGTGGTACCTCCTGGGGAGCCTCTGCTGATTGTCTACGTTTAACTGGCATTAGCCTTGTCTACTCGGCTGCTGACTACTGTGCTCCTGTCTGGTCAGAAAGTGTACATGTGAAGAAGGTAGACACAAAATTGAATGATACAATGCATTGCATTACTGGTACCATCAAATCAACTCCATGTCACTGGTTGCCTGTGCTGAGTCACATCCCTCCACCTCATTTAAGACAGGAGCAAGCTCTACTAAGGGAAGCTAAGAAAATCTTTGCATCACCCTCTTTGCCACTGCACCAGGAATTCTGCCATCCGTCACAGCAGCAACTTCAATCAGAAGACCAGCAAGTGTCACTGCAGGGCAACTCATTGCAGATGGGTTTGACCTAACTGAAAGCTGGAAGCATGAGTGGTTAACAAAAACATTGGGAACAAGTGCCCACCATCTTGATCCCACAAAGAAGCCAAGCGGTTTTGACCTACCGAGGAACCTCTGATGCCGTATCAACAGGTTAAGGACAAGGTTGTTGCAATTATTTCAGGTACAAGTGGGGTTGGATCAGTTCACCAATGTGTGATTGTAACCTGGAAGAACAGACGATTAAGCACCTGGTCCAATGATGTCCTCTTCATTCATACCCTGGCACTCCTGATCATTTGTTCACTCTCACACCTGGTTTATCTGAATGGCGGAGAAGGATGGACTTAAAAGTTTGATTCTGCCTTGTGTATATATATATTATATAAAATCACCATACGATTAAATAAATAAATTGACTTTTTAAAAGATTTGGTTTTAATACATCTCTTAAAATCTGAATAGAAGTTGTATTAATCAAATCACGGAAGGAAAATGCAACAGTTTCATAAGGTGATCATTATACAATAGGGACTACATTGCCAATCATGAAATATAAAGGTGGTGGTGCAACTCAACTAACCTTTGATAATGCCTATTATGATATTATTGAGTGTATTTTGGGGCATAATTAACCCTTTTTACATTCTGAAAATATTGTTTCAGTTGTATTGGAAACATGGCTGTCATGTGAAAGGGAATGCAGGAACAAATAATTATGAACTATTTTTTTGTTATCCACATATGTATAGGACTATGTGAGTAAAATATCAGAATTTTAAAAAAACTGTCTGCAAACACCCCTGGATGATTTCATATGGAATGACCCTAGTATGTGATCTTCATAGACACTATGCCTCAGTTATTATGGACACTTTCTGAGTATATGTTTCCTAATTGATCTTTCAAAAGTATCAATCATATTGCACACATACATTGAGTAAACTAGATGATCACCTTCATGTATTTCTTCGTACCTTACATGACTATTCACACTCTCTGTCTGCATTTGTCATTTTCTTTAATACTGACCCAATGCGACTTCAATGAAAAAGTAAATAATAACAATTCATTATTCATATTTTACTATTACCATGATAAAAAAATACTAAGAAAATTTTCTGATAAAACTATTTATTCAAAAATTTTTCACTTTTTATAATAAAATTACAATTACTAGTTCATTAAAAACTTGCAAGTCAAATATTTTCAAAGGTTTCATATTTATATTCATTATTTAACTGCTGAAAGACAAAACAGCCAGGAAAATGGTCACTGAGGCAAAATATATCACAGAAAGTTATAGCATCATACATAAAGTTGCAAAGATATAATAATATCAATTATTACCATTATATCTGCTAATCAAGAACAGGTGTTTATGTATTTCATCTTATAACTTCATTGAAAGCAAAACAGGAATTTTACTTTAAAATACTGAATTTACATCATTGGAAAGAAAATCAGCTAAAATAGCTGCAACATAGTGGCCAAAGACTTAGAACATCAGGAATTACAGTCTTACTAAGAATTTAGAGTGTGAAGCATGCCAATATATGCTTGAAACTGAAGGGAAAAATAGACGGAGGAAGATCAAGAGGCAGATGGGAGAGGGAAGAGGGTCAATGGCAGAAAAGTGAGTGAACAACAGAAATTAGTAAAAAGAGCTTACCTTGAACTCGTAGTTGTAAGTTGCTCAAAATTAAAAGTAGGCCTACCATATTCTAACCAACAGAGGCACATATATGACTAGTCTGTCATGAATTTATGGTTATCATTCTGAAAACCATTATTTTAACAACAGTCCCCAAGCTGAGTCTGACATTGCTATCACTTACTTGTGCCAGGCTCCTCACTTTCATCATTCCCATCTGACCTTCCCTGGTCAATTCTTGTTCTCTTCTCTCCCCAACGGTATTATGTTTCAAAGGCCTAGGGATTCAATCATTTTCACACCCTTCAAGGTTTTTCTTTTCTTGACACCTTCATTTTTTGAAGTATTGGATCTCTTCCATTTTCCTCCTGATCAGTGTTAAGAGACTATGATTGCCCAGTTGAACTTCCTCCAAAACAAGTCACTGCCACACAACTCCAAGATAAGTATAGTTTGTAACTACCTGAAAGACTACACTTTGAATGTAAAATATTCCATAATTTTCCCTTTTACTTTTTTCCGGCATGCAGATGTACAGTACAGTATTATTCTAAGCTACCAGTATTTTGTTCTTTCTTACCTATCAGTATGTCCATCCATTCTTTCTATAGAACAGAAAATTTCTATTGAATTACAAGAGATTGAGCCTGCATGGACATTTCTTAAATTATAATTTACTATTTGGACCTGCATTCCAGAGCAGTCAACCATCCAAGAAGTGAAGCCTAAGGTAGCTTAATCACAAATGCTCCAGCAGCCAGCCATTCAGCCTGCCAATACCAGGGCAGCTGTAAACCAAACACGAGCAATCTGTCAATCTCGCAGCATGGTCACCCATGAGTCTTGTCCCGGCGTGATTCATTAAAACTAAACTACATCTATGTCAGCTGCAATTCCAACTTCCCCATATCTGCAAACTGTTATGTCCTCATATTCATATTTTTTAGAGATATTTAAACAATGATACAAAATTTGAAAACTAAACAAGCAGCTGGAAGTGACACAATTTCTGGGGATATACTATAGGCAATGGGGTTGGGACATAGTACTGTATCTGAAATACTTATTTGATTACTATTACATGAAGGAGCTATTCCAAATGAATGGAGAGTTTCTATAGTAGTTCCATTATACAAAGGAAAGGGTGATAAACATAAAGTAGATAATTATAGGCCAGTCAGCCTGACATGTGCTGAATGTAAGCTCAGGGAAGTTTCTGACTATATTAGTCACACTTGCAAAATTAACTGGTTTGATAGAAGGCAGTTCGGGTTTAGGAAATGTTATTCCAGTGAAGCTCAACTTGCAGAACTGTATTGCTATTGACCTATCCAAGGCTTTTGATAGTGTAGATCCACGGAAAATCCTGATGAAAATATTCTGATCTCTCAATGGAGAGATGCCGTGGAATGACATTAGTACATGAATATGCTTCAATGTACTTTTTGAAAGTAGGAAAGATAAGATCAAGGATAAATGAGGTAACAGGATCAGTGGCAGAAGAGGAAGGGGATGGATAAAAACAGTAAAAAGATCTTACCTTCAACCAGCAGTCATAAGTTGCTCAAAATAATAAAGGAAATTAAAAGTACCATACTCTAACCAACAGAAGCAAATATATGTAGATGAAATTCCAGAGGACAAAGTAAATATTTGTTTATAGGAAGAAGAATTAGGGATTAGAATAATTTACCAAAAGAGATGTTCAATTATCTTCAAAATGATCTGAAAACATTTAAGGAAAGACCAGGTAAGTAATAAATAGATAGGAAATCTACCACCTGGGAAATAGCTCTAAATTCACATCAGTGTTTTGATTGATTCCCCTATCCACATCTTGGGAATGGTGCCACTCGTGAGACATACCCACCGACTGCCTTAACCAACAGTATCGGAAGCCACATACCTGTTATCGACGAAACCCATAACAGCCAATCATAAAATTCTAAACCATAATCAAAGCCTACTTTTTTCATGCTGAATACGTACATCCCCACAATCCTCTCCAATATTATTAGACATGCACATTAAGAAAACACATCCTTAACACATAAAGTTACCCATATATCACCCAGAAGATAAAATCTCCAGATCCAAACCCAATAAGAAAAGATATCAACCTTCTCAAACCAACACCCTACCCACTAATACCATTTGCCACTAAACTAAAGGACCCCCCCCCCCCTCTCTCTCTCTCTCTCGCTCTCTCTCTCTCTCTCTCTATCTATCTATCTCACTCACTCGCTCACTCTCACAGATGATTCACATCACCCTATAAACTTCAAAATACAGATAATCAGTTTTAGTAAATGAACTACTGGAAATAGAGGTTGGTACAAATACAGCACCGACCAGGTATCAGTTTTACTACTGGTTGCTGAGAGATAAAAACAACATGATTTTTGGTTCCTAATAACACTAGAACAGGGAGATAACGAAAGAGCTGCATCCTCTGGAAGGTGATATTGAGCAAAGAAAGAAAAGCACAAAAACAAACAATTCCCAAGGCCTCACAATGCTAGTACAGTAAAGGTAACAACCACAGGTAATAAACTGTAAAGGTAACAATATTTAAAACATACTGAAGGAGTTTGAACAAAAGTCAATTGATGCCCCTTGGTTCCTGTACATCAAAATATTTCCAGTATTTAAAACTAATTCTCAAAATTTTTAGCTATCAACTTTTAAAAAAAATCTGCCAAGAAATTTAACATCAGGAGTAACAAACGAATCATACGGATGATAAAGGAACTAATGCTGTTGTCTTTTAGAACAATATCTGAGGATGCCACCATCACTACAATAAACATGTTCTTTCTCAAAAATATAAAATTTAGTCACTCTAGAAGATACTTCATATACATAGTATGTGTTACTTATAACAACATTTGTTAAAAAAGATGTGTATTAAAAAACAGAAACACATGGTAAAGAGTATCAACAAACACATAACAATTTAAGATTCCAGACAGTTTTCCAAATAACATAGTACTTCTTACACACCAAAATAATTCCAGTTTTCTAAAGCCAACTCCATAATTCTAAACAAAGATTATTATACATAACTCTTAATGTCAATTTTCCTAATCCTATTTTTTTAATGTACTGTATTCTAGAGCTTAAAGATATTACAGATTTTCATATGTTGCTGGACCATATCTGTCGTCCATTTGCAAAAGAAGGCGAGTCCAAATATTCCACTTTTGTAGGTCTTTGGTTCATGGTGTGGGTTACTGTAGTCATGTCATAATTTGTGAACCATGGGACACGACTGAGTGGCCTAGTGAGTGTTCCTAAGTCGGGATACCAGTTGCTATGGAATAGGGGTGAGCATCTTGGACATATTCTGAGGCATGGCCCTCCTTGTGCTCAGGCGGCTAGGACTATACAATCCACCAGTGGTCCCTAACCCATTAGGAGGGAGATTCTCACTGGGCTATGTGTAAGGGTAGCACCCTGCTTCACAAAATTTTCACAGAGCATGCTCAGAATGTTTTAAGCAAGCCTCGGACCTATGGGAGTAACCGAGTCCCACTCCCAATTGGCAGGTAAGGGAAACAACTTGGGAACAAAATGGAATTCGATGGGGAGCTATTAATATTAATGGGGTTTATAGACGAAGGAAAGTAGAACTGGCTGAGTCAGCAAAGAGGATGCATCTGGATGTGTTAGGAGTTAACAATATTTGGGTACGGGGAGATAATGAGGAAAAGATACAAGATTAGAAAGTGTACTTGACAGGTGTTGAAAAGGGAAGGGCAGTGTGGGGTAGGACTGTTCATCAGGAATACTACTGCATGCAACAGAGTTGCTGTTAGGCAAGTAAATAAGCAAATACCTGGGTAGATTTGGCAGCTGGAGGAATTAGGACAAGAATTATCTCTGTGTATTCACCACATGAGGGTGCAGATAAGGATGAATTTGACAAGATTTATGAAGCATTGAGTGACATCGTAGTCAGGGTTAAGAGTAAGGATAGGATAGTGCTAATGGGTGGATTTTAATGCGAGAGGTGGAAGTAGAACTGAAAGATATGGAGAGGTGATTGGTAAATTTGGGGAAGACATAAAAGTTAATAGGAATGGGAAGTGTTTGCTGGACTTCAGTGCTAGTATGGGATTAGCAGTTACAGATACATTCTTCAAGCGAAAGTCTATCCACTGCTACACATGGCAGGGTAGAGGCACCAGATCCATGATAGACTATATCTTAACAGACTTTGAATTCAGGAAATCTGTTAGGAATGTGCAAGTTGACAAGGGATTTTTCGATAATACAGATCCTTAGTTAACCAAGTATCTCTAAGGCCTAGGATAGAGAAAACAAAATCTCTGCAGACGAATAAGGGTAGAAAATCTCCGAGACAAGGATATTAGACAGAAGTACGTGGATATGATTAGTGAAAAGTTCCAAACATTGGATAGTAAGCAGGTTCAGGATACAGAAGGAGAATGGGTAGCATACAGCGATGCTACAGAAAAAACATCAAGAGAATGCCTAAGAACAACTGTGCAAAAAGATGGGAAAAAACAAACATTTTGGTGGAATGATGAAGTGAGAGTAGCTTATAAACGTAAAAAGAAGGCGTATCAGAAATGGCTCCACACAAGGACTCTCACAGACAGCGAATTGTACGTAGATGAAAGAAACGGAGAGAAACAAACAGTTATTGAATCCATGAAGAAATCATGGAAAAATTTTGGTAATAATCTGGAAAGGCTAGGTCAAACAGCAGGGAAACCTTTCTGTACACTATTAAAGAATCTTAGAAAGGGAGAGAAAAAGGAGATAAATAGTGTTTTGGGTAAATCAGGTAAAATCATAATAGATCCCAGGCATCACTGGACAGGTGGAAGGATTATTTTGAAAATTTTCTCAACGTAAAAGGAAATTTTCCTGGTGACGTTGCAAACAACTGAGCTCATGGGGAGGAGAACAATTATATTGGTGGAATTATACTTGAGGAAGTGGAAAGGATGGTAAATAAGCTCCACTGACATAATACAGCAGAAATAGATGAAATGAGACCTGAAATGGTGAAATATAAAGGGAAGGAAAGGATGAAATGGCTTCATAAAGTACTAAGATTAGCATGGAGTGTCAGTAAGGTAGCTTCCGATTGGACAAACGCAGTAATTGCACCTATCTATAAGCAAGGCAAAGGAAGGATTGCAACAAATATGGAGGTATCTCACTTATCAGTATACCAGGCAAGGTGTTCACTGGGATTTTGGAAAGAAGGGTGTGATCAGTGGTTGAGAGTAAGTTGGATGAAAATCAGTGTGGTTTCAGACCACAGAAGGGCTGTCAGGATCAGATTTTCAGTATGTGGCAGGTAATTGAAAAATGCTACGAGAGAAATAGACAGTTGTGTTTATGTTTTGTAGATCTAGAGAAAGCATATGACAGGGTGTCGAGGGAAAAGATGCTCACCATACTGGGGGACTATGGGATCAAGGGTAGATTATTAAAATCAATCGAAGGCATTATGTTGACAATTGGGCTGCAGTGAGAATTGATGGTAGAACGAGTTCTTGGTTCAGGGTATTACAGGGGTTAGACATGGCTGTAATCTTTCACTACTACTATTAAAAATGTTTTCATTCCTCCCCTGAAGGGAGAGGCGAGCTTCTTAGACAGGGACGCCGTCTCTTAGGACGGGAGATTTGTGACGGTAAAGGAGACGCTCAGAGAAGGCGAGGGGGTTGGCGCCCATGGCCTATACTAGGAACTGTCCCGGCATTCACCTTAGTGCAGGAGAATGGAAAACCATGGAAAACCATTCTCAGGACAGCCGACAGTTGGGGCCAGCCGAGAGGTCCAGCCCTGCCCTATCTCCCGAATGCAGAGGTGTAGAACCACGGTAGAGTCGTGGATACCCCTCCTCTGCGCGGCTGGCCGGTCAGAGTGCAGAATTCATGGACCACGGACCAGCCGTGGCTACGTATGGGCCGAGACCCATTCTGCATCTACAGACCATCTTTCACCTTTGTTGTTCGTAGTTTACATGGATCATCTGCTGAAAGGTATGAAGTGGCAGGGAGGGATTCAGTTAGGTGGAAATGTAGTAAGCAGTCTGGCCTATGCTGACGACTTGGTCTTAATGGCAGATTGTGCCGAAAGCCTGCAGTCTATTATCTTGGAACTTGAAAATAGGTGCAATGAGTATGGTATGAAAATTAGCCTTTCGAAGACTAAATTGATGTCAGTAGGTCAGAAATGCAAGAGAACTGATTGTCAAATTGGGGATACAGACCTAGAACAGGTAGATAATTTGCAAGTATTTAGGCTGTGTGTTCTCTCAGGATGGTAATATAGTAAGTGAAATTGAATCAAGGTGCAGTAAAGCTAATGCAGTGAGCTCGCAGTTGCGATCAACAGTGTTCTGTAAGAAAGAAGTCAGCTCCTGGACGAAACTCTCTTAACACCGGTCTGGTTCAAAGCATCTTTGCATTATGGGAGTCAGGATATTTTTTTTTACTAGTTGCTTTTTACATTGCACCAACACAGATAGGTCTTATGGCGATGATGAGATAGGAAAGGGCTAGGAGTGGGAAGGAAGCGGCCATGGCCTTAATTAAGGTATAGCCCCAGCATTTGCCTGCTGTGAAAATGGGAAACCACGGAAAACCATCTTCAGGGCTGCCGACAGTGGGGTTCGAATCCACTATCTCCCGAATGTAAGATCACAGCTGCGCACCCATAACCGCGTGGCCAACTCACCCGGTGTCAGAATATCTTATTCATAAGTTAGAAGTAACAGACATCAAAGTAGCGAGAATGATTGCTGGTACAAACAGGTGGGAACAATGACATGAGAGTACTCGGAATGAGGAGATAAAGGATAAGTTAGGAAGGAACTTGATAGATGAAGCTGTACACATAAGCCGGCTTTCATGGTGGGATCATGTGAGGCAAATGGAAGAGGATAGGTTACCTAGGAGAATAATGAACTCTGTTATGGAGGGTAAGAGAAGTAGAGGGAGACCAAGAAAACGATAGTTAGACTCAGTTTCTAACAATACAGGGATAAAAGGTATAGACATAAACATGGCCACAGAACTGGTTACAAACAGAGGATTGTGGCGGCAGTTAGTAAATTCACAGAGGCTTGCAGGCTGAACACTATAAAGAAGATGTATGTATGTATGTATGTATGTATGTATGTATGTATGTATGTATGTATGTATGTATGTATGTATGTACACAGTTCAAAAAAATTAGGGGAACATGTTTTTGAACGTATGCCATGCTCTACAAAACAATACTTCACACCCAGGTATTTTACCAACTAAACCATTACTCTTTACCGTTGAAATATACAAAAGAATATTGACGGATTTGCATTCATTTTCAGAGCACAAATAGAAATGTCCAAATATGGGCAAAAACAAAGTGATAACAGTCCTCCAGGGTGGATTTTTATCACAGTTGGAGAGCTTCAGTATGGTGTATGTCCTGCATGAGCATTTATCACAGCTTGGCACCTACGTGCCATGCTCCGTATAAGTCGACGGAGGTCACATTGCAGTATCAGGTCCCATTCTTCATTGAGAGCTTGTTCGAGGTCTTGGAGAGTTTGTGGTGAAACAGGACGCCCACAAACACTTCTGTCAAACCTATCCCACATATGCTCGATGGGATTAAGGTCGGGACTCACTGCTGGCCATTCAATCTCTTGAATGTCCAGTTCTCGCAAGACAACTCTGGTGATGTGCGGTACATGAACCCTGGCATTGTTCTGCATGAGTACGAATTCAGGGCTAACACCGTATGCAGCAACCAACTCATGCTGTAGCAGTATCTGCTCGATGTACCCCGTAGCGGTAAGATTACCACGGACGACGACAAGATCAGTACAGACATCAATACTGATGCCACCCCACACCATCACAGAACCTTGTCCGAATCGGTCGCCTCCCCAGACAATATTTGACACAGCTCACCACAGCATCTCCATACACATTGATGTCCATCACGCTGTGTCAGGGGAAATCTGGACTCGTCTGTAAACAACACAAGTCGCCATTGGTGAAGTTGCCAGTTGACGTGGGTACGGGCAAACAGAAGGCGAGCTGCGCAATGTTGCTGCGTTAAACGGGACACCTGAATAGGACGTCTGGGTCGTAAGGACACTTATGTTAACCTGTTCCTTACTATCTTCTTTACATCTTCCAGCACATGGACTTTTGCACCCTTCCACCGTTTTTCAATTAGTGTGAAGTCCCTATCGGATGCAGGAAAACTGTGTCCCTCCATAAGGAATTTGTAATCTATTCTTTCAAAACATCCAGTAGCAACAAGGAAAATGTACAAAAAAGAAAAAGAAAAAGAGCATTCCGTTCTTGATCTGACCGCAGCAATTATCACTCCATATACAAAGATTTATTTTGTAGGTGAGGTGTTACTCATTAATAGCACGAATGAGCGAAGAAGCCATTTCGTTGCCTCCACGTGAGATTAGCCTTCGGGACATAGACACATTATTGCATCAGATGTATCAGAAATGTGAATGCCGAAGTTATAACATCCTAATTGCCGAGAGTAGTACATAGCAGAGTGGGTTAACTTCGGGATTTGGAACACTTTTTGCAAGTCGATAGTGATGGTGCATGTGTCACTATCAGGTAAGCTACTGGCAATAGCATCATTTTTCATCATTAAAAAATGCCTTTTCAGTCTTTCGGTGGTGGAGTTCCTGTTCTACTTTAGCTTTCGCTGCTTTGACCTTGTCTTTACTTTTCATGTCAATGTAAAGCCGATCAGACGTCTTACAGATGTCGTCTCGTGGTTTCCTAAAAACACATTTGGGAAGTCTCGAAGGAAAACCTTACAATAAAATTTATAGGTAACTATACTATTTGGGTGTTCTGTTTTGAATGCAGTACAAAAGTCTGTGGACATTAAGATCAGAGCTCATGTATTCCTTTTAAGATTTGTGATGGTTGTAATGACTCGGATCCCTTGGAGTCGAATTAATGTGCTGTCTAACCATACTTCTATCTTCTAAGGTGAACTCAAATGATTTTACACCACCCCGGTTGTCCTTATAGACAGTTGCTTCAGCTTTCTTCTTCACAACTATTGTTTCAATCTTCTTTGAACTCACGAGAAAAATATTCATGAAAGTATTTCTTGCATACCTGTTTGTGATTTCCTTCTCCGTCTGGAATGGTGAAACATACACTACTCTGTCTTCTACTTTCTGCCGAAGTGTCATAATGTCCGTGTCACCGCCTTTCTACCGGAAGAATGTTTATTAGTCCCATTGGTTCCCTTGGTCATTCATGTTTAGGGTATTGGTACCCTTCAAATAGCTTTATCCTCATATCCACTACTTCTCTGCAGCTGTAGTAGCAATTGCATGTTAAAATACAAGCATTACCATACTAAGCAAGACATCCAATTAAAAGGCAGGACCAGATTATTTACAACAATAATAAGACAATACCTGTAATACTAATAATTATTATATTAATACTAGTATTGTGTATGCTTTAAGTTCGACATAATAACATTGAATACACTAACCTCAACTGGAGGTGGCTGTTTGGCTGGGATTTCCTTTGTGCTTTTTGTTGTCACATATGCCTTTCCACATATTCTAGCCTCATGTTGCTTTTCTCTAAAAGATCTAGATGTACTTGCATTACCAAAGGCACTCTTGTTTGCATTTACCTCCATATCCATTGTTACAAACTGAATGAAACAGCGATCATGAAAGATGCAAAACAGAAATGGTGCCGTAGCTTCAAGTGGGTACTTAGCTCTATTAGCATTGCAAGAGGTGCTGGAACATACACCCAGCGCTATTTTTCGCCAGCTGTAAAAACTAGTAAGGATGAGGGAGGCACCTAACCTCAGTAGCTGGCTATTGGCGTTGGCATATAGCTTGGTTAGCCACATATAACTAATATTCTTACATTTTGGCATTAACTCCATTAGCTTTTCCAGTCTACAATACTTGACTGTTGAGGGTCTAAGTGTAAATGTTTGCAAACAATGTTTTCCACAAACATTTCAGATATTGGATGACAGAATGACACTAGCCTTGAAGAAGGATTAAAAACAGGACAAATTGGAGAAGACTTGAGAGGAAGGTCAAGTGTAAATTAAAAAAGGACAGAAGGAAAGATGAGGTAAAAAAAAAAACGCATTAATAGTTTCCCAGCTTACAAACGTCAGTACACAAGGACTCACAACGCAATTCATCGATACTTAGATGCCAGTGTAAATGTTAGAAAAATGTACTACCTATACATGGAACAGTGTGTGGTAAGTGGATCAGCTCCTGTCAGTGAGAGAGTACACAGAAATATTTTCAGTGATCAAAACTTCCACTTCTATAGACTCCAAAAAGACACATACTAGCATTGTGATAAATTCAAATTTACCACTCATACCATTGCTGAATCAGGGAAAAGTTCTTTAAAAGCCCAACACGAACTACATCTAAAGGCAGAATGAGGAGTACCATGCAATTTCATTTGACATCCTACTCTAAAGTCTGCTGCAAACTACAAGCGTAACTTGTACTGCTACAATTTGGAAGTCCATGACCTAACGATGAACACAGTTTGGATCCACGTATGGGATGAAACTGAGGCATCAAGAGGATTCCAGGAAGTAGCATCAGGTGACAGTTGTCATTTGCGATTCTGGCCTATACAACTAGAATTTGAGAGGGACCTAACCCACACAGACATGGAACCGAGATATTTTGAGTTTTGCATTTGTCTTTATTTAATGAAATTGAGCACATTAACAGTTACCTTTTTGGTTCGCAGACAATTATTTATAGTCCAAAAAATATATGAAAATTAAAATCACCTTCTAATATCTATTATTTATTTGAAAAATGTCAGCTCAAATTTACCAAATCTGAGGAATGAAATTTTAAAAATTGGGTTACTTTTACAACAGTCCAATTTTCATCAATTACTTGTTTTAAAATGCAGATAGGTTCAGATTTACTTCAAAATTAATTTCTTGCTACATTTAAAGTTTACTAATAGTGTCTGGGGTTGAAGTCTGTATTGAAACCTACACAGTAAAACCTACCGGTTCAAAATTAAAAATAAAATAAAAAACTTTGAAATCTGGCTGGTTGTGTTGATTCCTGTTGCTTAACTTGTATAATTGTCTTTAAAACTTCATAACAGTATTGAATATTTTCTGCAATTGATAATTGTCATTATGGTCGATAGACTTGTTCTCGTTGCTGGAGTAACATTTATGTATTGGTATTAATTTATATTATCAATGGGGTAAAATTGTTCGTGAACAAACTTGTTGATGAAAACTTTTGATGTGCTATTGGATTTAAAATGTTCTCGAACGTTCCATAATGGCTCGTTGGTGTATCTGTAATGAAAGATAAAAATTATATGTTTATGGTTTTGGTTGTATTTCTGTATAACATCTTATTGGAAGAATTGTCACTTACTTTCCTTTCTGCTGCGTAATTGTTTGGTGTTACTCCTAGCCTCTTGAGAACTACTTGTTATCCTATATCCTGTTTGCACTTCTTGTGTTGTATGAGTGAGTGTGGATGAGTTTACGTTTTGGCGGGGAGGAGGAAGGGGAAGTTAAGGTAGGCGGCACATTGGTAGCTGCAGTAGACTGTGGAGGGGATAGTCTAGGGGAAGTGAGGGGAGGAGTTGACTTTGTTTGTGTCAATAAGCTATTAACTTTTATCAGATTAAAATGTTTATAGAATTTATTTTTATCTGATTTGAGTATTTGTATTAGTTCCGGTAATTGTAATAAGATGGGATTCTTTATTTCTATTTCGTCATTTAGGTTTTTATTTTTATTGTATTGTTGATCTAAATGAATATATATGTTTTCCAATCCCGTCATTTCTTTTCCTTTTTCTACTTATCTTAGGATTTTTAGATCCCT
This sequence comes from Anabrus simplex, assembly GCF_040414725.1. Taxonomy (NCBI): domain Eukaryota; kingdom Metazoa; phylum Arthropoda; class Insecta; order Orthoptera; family Tettigoniidae; genus Anabrus; species Anabrus simplex. The sequence continues at coordinate 1,546,356,236 of NC_090265.1, forward strand.
TTCAATAGTTGTAAAACTGTGTCCAGTTTCTTGCATGTGTGTACTCATTGCAGAATGTTTCCTGTGTTTGGCTGCATTTACATGTTCAAGATATCTTATTATAAAGCTTCGGCCAGTCTGGCCAACATATGAAAAATTGCACTCTGCGCACGTGAGCCTATATATTCCAGATCCTTGATATTGATTACTATTTGTATTAACTATATTGTGGTTGAAGAAAACGTTTCGGTTCGTGTTTTGGGTCTTGAAGGCAATGTGATAGGAAAAACTGCAAAATCAAGATGTATTAAGAATATGGACATTACGAAATTTGGCACTGAACGGAAAGCAAATAGGAAAGCATGGATGACCAGAGAAATAATGACAGAGTGGCTAGGACAATTCGACAGAAAAATGATACGCCAGGAGCAAAAAGTGTTATTATTCCTCAATAATGTAGCATCACATCCGGATACAATTAATTTGCAAAATGTGAAGATCGTCTTTTTCCCACCAAATGTAACATCAGTTTCTCAGCCGCTTGACCAAGGAGTGATCCAGAACTTCAAGGTTATGTACAGACAGTTAGTGATGAAGCACATAGTATCAGAACTTAACGGGAATGAAGTAACCCTTCAAACACTGACAAAGGGACTGAATGTTCTCCAAGCAATTTTGTGGATAATCAATCATGGAAAAACATTACAACCTCAACAATTCGTAACTGCTTTCTGAAAGCTGGGTTTCCCGCTAGTGGTGGACATCCCGAAATAGAATCGGATACCTTTCCTGACAGCATGGAAACAAAATAACACTTAATTAATGCAGCAGGTTACAGTGTACAAGTGAACACCTACATCGAAATTGATTCAGATATTCCAACAGAGTGTGAGAGTGGAGACACGAAGATTCTTCAGTCAATCCAAGGGAAGAAGGACAAAATTAAAGATTCTGATGAAAGTGGGAGTGAAGGTGATGCTAATAACGACTTTGAAGAAAATATGGAAAATTAATGTGCTGCCAATAACCTCGTACAGTGAGGCTCTCGGCTTTGTTAAGCGACTGAAAGAATTCTATTATAAACAAAATGAAAAATATGTAAATTTGACCTAGGATTTAATTGCACATAGTGAATATATCATTGCTAAACCAAAATGGACAAAACAAACAAACATTAAGGATTTTTTCAAGTGCTAATGTTTTACTGTACTGTGCTAGAGATTGCTACATCTACATATTGATTTAAAGTTTCAAAAATTTGTATGATCTTCTTAATTTTAACATGGTGAACGGTAATAGTGTTTCATAGAAGTGTTTTTGTCTCTTTAATACAGTACATTGCAGCTGCAGCAGCCCATCTACAACTTTCTCAGTTAAAACTACATTTGCAAGAATTGTTAACACATACAATACATGGGTTATTGTGTTCCAACTTATGTTTAATGGTACCGGTTTCATAACCTCTCTCAGGTGGTCACCCCTTCATAACGGACATTTTTTTTTCGGTCCCAAAGGTGTCCGTTATAGAGAGGTTTTACTGTACTTACTTTCAGCCACCCGGATCCTTCTCCCCCTCGCCATTTGCACCTTCAGTGTTTGGTTGAAGGGCACGGTGCATGGCATGATGGTTTTCAGGGATGTAAGAGAGCAGCAACATCAAGTTCTTGCGTTTTGCAGCAGCAATCTTTCTGCCAACAGGAAACAAACACTCCGCATTTTGTAAGTGTGAATAAACGGGTTAAAATCTGTTGATGTTCTGTGTTTCTGAGGTCATCCAGTACTTTTGTTCAAACTCTCAACTTCCTCCCAAAAAATCAAAGGAGAGTAGTTTTCTTTAAAATGGGTAATGCCAGGCTTCTTGGCTTCGATCTTCATGACTCAAGTTTTTGCAAAATTTCATCTTCTGCTCACATGCGCATATCTGTTTTTTTTCTGGTTTTTTTTTTTGGGCTAGATTTGAAGTTGCTGCTTACATATCTTGAAAATCTTTTTTGGTCATCCTCTGCAGAGGGAAAGGGTTTTTCACTTGGGCCTTTTCTACCAGTCTGTACCAGTCCTCTGGAGTAAAGACATAGTCCGTTTTTCTAATCGCTTCCTCAAATAACACCAAAGTCACTGTCAGAAAGCAAAAAGGTATGTTCAGAAACTAAGTAATAATGTTCTAAGGAATCAAAAATTCCAGCCATTACAAGGACATAGTACCTCAGGTACAATGTATTACTCTTGTTCTGTGCTGAGCAGAAATCTGAAAACAAATGCAAATTTCTCTTTTTCATTGTTGTTTTCCAGGATACTAAGAAATCAAAACAAACAAGACATGATTTCTGAAGCACCCTTTGAAGCCATGTTTTCAAGCCACATACATATAACACCACTATTATTGTTACATATGTGGATACCGAAATTGTACATCCACAGTAGCCTCAAATAGAACAAAACTTCAGTAGGTATCTTGGGTGCTGGAAGAGCTTTCTGAAAATCAATAGTTATTAAACAGAAGTCTGAGTCTTCTTTGAGGCATTCAGCTCTATACTGGCTCAGAAGACTATAAGCAGCTGTGGCTCAAGTTTGATGTAAGCAAATATCCTAAGATATTATATCCTGTTGTTTGGATATCCATGCATCACACACCTTGCAAGTATCAGTATGAGGCATCTTGAAAACTATATTAAATTTTCTTGTGAATATCATTGTGTATGAATCATATCTGAAACTATGCAAACCATTCCTTTTGTTTTCATTTTTGTCAAGTCAATGCATTTCAGCTACAGAGTTCCCACAATTTGTATATTTTCTTGTTGCTCTCCTCCTACTATAATGAAATCTTGTACAAAGGAAACAGTTTTATACGATTAATTACTCCATTTTCTAAATTGATAAACTTTGACTTTTGTTTGCTCTTTGGTCAACATGAGGAGAAGATTTACAGCCTTCATTTTCTAACGTTTCTGCATCGTGAGACTTGTCACCAGAATAATCAATGTCATTAGGCGTTTCATGATGAATGTCAAATGTTTATGTACTTCAGTCTCGTCTGGCGGTACGCTTCCAGGATATCACAAATATATCACACAATGCTTTAGCACAAATCCTTACTGAAACACCATTCGCATTCGTTATGCAGTATGTATACGATGACTTTATTTTCACTGTCAAAATCTGCACTATTTGTATACACGCTGTTACGTGCTTTACCATGCACAAGACCACACTTAAAAAAGCATTTTGCAGATTATAGTTTCCTAGTTTATAAAACTTGGTAAACAGATTGTCCTTATCATTCACCGTAAGTGTGTGATATTCGCGCCAACTTAGGTTAGCTTTCACAGACTTCACAACAAAATTGCAATTTTGATGGAATAGCTTTGTTATTTTTTTCACTTACGTAGTCTAGTCCCAAGTTTCTTCGTACTTTTGCCTTTTGCCTTTCTTTTCTTCCAGGAATCTTCCATTTCTTGCATGTTTTCTAGATTTCTCACAACTACTAGGCACAGAATCATCTTCATCGTCAGATGTCAACACTAAAACATCGACAGGAAGCGTGCGTGCTATTGGCTACCACTAGCTGATGTAATATGTTACCACTTGACTTAGCTCCCTCTTGCACTGTAAGATTGTGAATCAGAGATATTCCAAAATCCTTCTTTTGTACAGTGAGAGAGTAAAAGTGGATAATAATTATTCATAAATTGTAGGATGATAAATATATAACAGTAATATCCAAATATGCCAATAACTGATTCTTTTTAATAATATGTGAGTTTGCATTCTAGCTCATAATTTCAAAATAGCACTAATATGGATGAAAATTTCAATGGACCATATCAACAGCATTTACATGAATAACCACAAATGCTTAGTACCGGGTCATTTATTCACGAAAAAATTACTGACTTTGAAATAATTAAATCTGCTGCCAGGGCTACCTACCATGAGGCTGATATGAAACCATTCGGAATGACTGAAGAAAAAATAGATTTCAAAAGAAGAACTGGGATTCATGAGGAGAGACGGCAGTGTATGGAGATGTCCTTTTGTGTTTTATGTTTGTCCTCATCTCCTATTTCTGTTGGTGTTCCCTCTTCCCATACTGACCAGCCACTGTGTTTGTCCTATTATATGTGTCTCTCCCTTTCTCTCTCTCTCTCTCTCTCTCTCTCTCTCTCTCTTTGGCTTGATTTGACACTTGTTTGTTCCTTTCCTATAGTTATATTACAATTCAATTGGGATCCTTTTCTCCTTTTTTGTTTGTCCTATGTTCTTAATCTTTTACCACCTGTATTTTTGTTTTATGTTTCTCCAGAGTTCTGTACTCATCCAGCTTTCTTCTTATCCTGGAAGATCTGTCACTCCACGAGTGTTGATGCCCACCTTTCTGATGAAGCTGGGAAGCAGAAACAAGCTCGTTGGGGGCCAAGAGATGGATGTGGAAGAAATGAGATTGATGAGAGAGCCTATCTATTTGAAGATGTGGAGATTGCCCTTGTCCTTTTGTGTTTCTACATTTGTCCTTGTCTCCTACTTCTGTTGCTGCTCCCTCTTCTCACACTGACCTGCCACTGTATTCGTCCAATTACATGAGTTCCTTTCATTATTCCCCCACCCTCTCTCTCTGACTAGATTTCAAGTTTGTGTAATACAGCAAGAAGACTTCAAAATCAACAGAACAACTTGAAAAACTGAGATAAGAAAAATAAATGAAGAGAGTTTAGATTCAATGGTTACGATTTTGAAACAGCAGTCATCATATGTTCTGCAAGGAATATCTTAATGAGGAAATTTCATTCTTATAAAGTTACCACTGGCAAAAATCATCAAACGACCACATTTACACAAATTAAGCAATGCTGTCTTTACAATGCAATAACAGCAGCCAAGCAGGACATGTTGCACTACATTCCTCCTAAACACCACAACTTTATCACTTCTTTGAAGACAGCAAAAGGCATTAAAATGCTTGACTTCTTGATTGCATCGACAACCAAAATGATAACTGAATACTGATTGATGAAGAGCTTTCATCAATAATTGCTCTTTTCAAACTTTTGTGGCGCGCGCGCGTGTGTGTGTTAATTCAATATTCATTGTACTTAATTTTGCAAATCACAATAAATTAAAGAAAATATGATATCATCAAGTGTGTTGTTTCCTTTATGACACCTAAGAGATTTTGCTGTAAGTCATTATGTGAATTTATTTTTGAAATTGTTGAAGGTGGAATTGGTGTAAGTTAAAATAATATGTAACAGACAACATTTTCCTACATTTCATGTAAACAGAGATATTACAAGTTACAGAAATGAATACAGAGTAGACTATACAAAAAAAAAAAAAAGTGATCTTAGTTACTATTCTGACCTTTACATAACTTTTACTTCTCCCCCCACTACTCATAAATTGACATTTTTGACTTACACCACTTCTGCAGTTAACGGCTCATATGATGGGACAATTCCAAATGCTGTTAATGATGCTGACCAAGAGCTTGAATGTCAGGTATGACCATTTACATGGAAGTAAGGAGCGACAAAGACAGGAAATTTGAAAGTGATGGAAGGGAACAAAAATTAGAGAGAAACTAATAACATTATTAAGGTAGGACTTTCTGAAGGTGTTTATTTCATCCCATATAATACTAAATAACAAAATACTTGTAATTGATTACTAAAGTAAATTCTAATTGAGGTCACAAAATAACAAAAGATTATGTTTAACTTATGAAATTAGTTCTGGACTAATTACAAACATAATAAACTCTACATATTGCCAATCATTGTGTCAGTTCAAAGTACAATTTCTCTGAAATATAGAAGAGGTAGATTTACCACTTCTATATGTGACATGAAAAAAATTTCTCAAGCTATTAAGAGCTTATCCTGATAGTACTTTGTGCGGATTTAAGAAATCGCCACACCTCAAGTCCACTGAACTAATTTTGTGTTCTTATATTTGCTGACCAAATAAAACTGATCAGATATGTTCAATGCCTGTATAAATGACAAAAAAACACTTCAGTTTCCAGTTTACACAGGGAGTGAAAAATCTCATTACCTATTATCAGACTTATATCAGCACCAGGATAGTGAGAAATTTAAATCCCATTTTAATGTTTTCATAATATTAGCATTGGTTTCTTTCCTATCTATCAGTAATTGACTTTCATATAATAAAGGTCTTAATTCAGAATCAATATGGGTCTTCCATTTAATCTAATTTGATCAGCAACTACCTAGTATTAGCCTCTGAAGAAGACTGACATTACAGACTAGTTTGACAAGACAAAAGAGATCACAGCATTCATGACTATGTTAAAATATTTAGCATCCTTAATGATGGGCATAAATGTCCAGTACTTTGGCTGAATAGTCAGCATAAATGCCTTCAGTTTAGGAAGTCCTGGGTTTGATTCCTGGTGTAACCAGAGATTTTAACCACTTAAGGTTCATTCCTTTAGCTTGGGGGCTGGGTGTTTGTGTTCACCTTAATACACTTCTTCATTTACATACAACACATCACACTGGAAATCACCTTGAAAACGCGCAACAGTGGACACATTCCTCTAGATAGGGTTAGTATCAGAAGGCATCCGGCCATAAAACAGGGCTTAATCCACACAGAGTGTCGATTCCAAGTAATTGGGAAAAGACCAGGAAGACGAAGAATGGTCATAAAATAAGAAATACTCCTCAAACTACAAATCCATAATCCCTCACTCTGAGAATAATGTTGTATTTTCCAAACAGACAGCCAGCAGAAAGTGAAACTGACTCATCTCCATACCTACAAGGGATATATCTGTTTAGCAACATCCTCGTTCAATTCAGTCACGTTAAAGTTTTCTCTCTACTTAACCAACATCAGGCCCCTTTCATTACCTTTAGGGTGACCAAACGTCCCTTTGCGGGATGGTTCTGCAATTTTGTATACTTGAAATCATTTCAAGCAGGGCACATCTGTCCCATTTAGAGCATTTATTCCTTTCTTCTTCTACTACTCTTTATTCTGCAGTCCATACATTTTTGTTTTGGAGAACATGTTGGTGCTGCTCCTAGTGTACAATTTTAAGAATTAATCATGATTACGTGTTATGTCTTACCACACAAACAACAGTCCATGTAAGTGGGAAACATTCACATCTTTAGAGCTTAGTGGTATGCCTTGCTCGTGTCACAGAATATGTCCCTGTATTTAATCTACTTCGGGGAGTTTGGTCAACTCTTAATTGCATACAGACAAAGCACAGAGTTTCCAGGAACTTTCTGTAGGTATAAGTGGAAAACCTCATCCACAGTGTGAATGTGGGGCTGTTAGATAAAGTGTCCACCACATCATTCAAGAGTGTGACCTGCATGCCCACTCACAGGACTAAAAGACTTTCTCTTTGCAATACCCCAAGCAATTGATTATATTAGAAAGTTAAATTTAAAATTGTAAATTTTATGTACTAAAAGCTACATGCTTAAATTTAAACCAAATAAACTAATCAGCATTGGCAGCTTTGCTCACTTCAAATATTTTAAAATATTGGTATTAGTTACTTTTATTATTTATTTACGCTTCGTATTCAATATTTCTGTATTGTGTAAGAAACCGCTAGAGCTAATTTTCACTTCAACTTTGTTGAAACTACTGGCATGGAGATTTTCATAAAAGTTACAATGGGAAATGATAGTGATAGCTTCAGAGAAAGTGTAAAAAGGGAGAAGAAAACTGAAAAACCTGCTAATGTAGTGAGAGAGAGAGTATAACTAGTAGCAAGTGGGAAATGAAAGCATTGTTCCTGTGCAATGATCGCAAAAATCTTTTGCAAAGTGTTTCCATGCTGCAACATCACGTTTGGAGCTGGCTATATGGACCGCCAACCTCCGCTAGGAGAAGGCGCGCCAAGAAGAAGAAAGTGTTCTGAAAACTATACAATAAGTCATTCAATTTTAATGCTGTAACTAAGTACAGGAAGGGCCAGGAACATATAAAAATGCCAGTTTAGCCACGGAGAATAAAACCATAATACAAAGTATGTTACAAGTGTTATTTTAATATCCAACTATTCCATACAAAGAGATGTAGTAAATTAAGAATTAAATCTTATCATAAAAGGTTACAAGGGACATGTTTCGCCCATTTTTAGGGCATCATCAGCCTCAAAACTCAAACCTGTAAGATGAATAATCAGGATCCTGATTGTTCTTACAAATCGTAAAAAGAGGATATCAATGTAGGTGTTTGTCTAACATAAAATTATAAGAATGTCCTTGGTTAAAACCATAGTATCAAGCTGCATGTCACAAGTTCACAAGGTTACACTCTCTGGGGGGCTGAATCAATGCGCCCAAAACCTGTTGAGGGTAGAGCGATGAACAGCTCAATCTTTATAATGAAGTAGAAATGTGTTTCCTTGAATACTCCTATTGGAGGATAAGAAGAAAGTACAGTTGTTAGACTGTTAAAGATGTTATTTTGTATGTTAAGATAAGACAACAGTCTTCTTTAAGTAGCTGTGGAGCAAGGAAGGGTGTTCAGCTGTCTATAGTCATATTTATCTGGCTTGAAGGAGCAAAAGTGGAATGTGTTAAGATAAGATGAGTCTTCTTTAAGTAGTTGTAGAAGCAAGGAAAGGTAATTCAGCTGTCTATAGTCGTATTTTATCTTGCTTGAAGGAACGAAAGTCGAAGGTATATTGATGTTGATTAGAGCTTTTTGGTGTCAAGTCTGTAACAAGAGGAGAGTGAATGCTTAGGAAAATATTTTTGAAGAGAAGGTGAGTTTAAAAAGAAAAAAATGGAGAATATATAACCACCCTTTCGTCTGTAATGATGTAAATCAGTTATGGAAAGGTTAATTGAAGAAAACAACGTTATGTGTATGTTCATTATCTCCTTGACTGTTATGGTGTTAATCAGTTGCTATGGTAGCGTTGAAATGACTGACACTTGCGCATTTAGTACTGTATCATCTTAACATACAAAATTAACATCTTTAACAGTTTAGCAACTTTACATTTTTTTCTTACCCTCCAATAGGAGTATTCAAGTAAACACATTTCTACCTCATTATAAAGATAGAGCTGTTTATCGCTCCACCCTCGACAGGTTTTGGCGCATTGACTCAGCGCCCCAGAGAGTGTAATCTTGTGAACTTGTGACATACAGCTTGATACTATGGTTTTAACCAAGGACATTCTTATAATTTAATGTTAAATGGAAAATTCTAAATTCCCATGGAGGGAATTATATATTTTTCACCAATAGAGCATGTCAAAAACATATCAGATGTAAGGCTTTTCAGGCGTTTGCTCTATTAACCAGCGTTTCGTCTTAGGTCTGACACTAGACTCGTCAGAGTGGGATGTGTCAGACCCTACCCACTGACGCTGGGTGTATGCAGGTGAACTTATCAGAAGCCTATATAAGAGGCACAGTCTGATAACTGCATATGGGAGATAAATCTCCACAGTGGAATTATTGGCCACCTAGCAATTCCGAATGGAAAATTCTAAATTCCCATGAAGGGAATTATATATTTTTCACCAATAGAGCATGTCAAAAACATATCAGATGTAAAGCTTTTCAGGCGTTTGCACTATTAACCGGCGTTTCGTCTTAGGTCTGACACTAGACTCGTCAGATTGGGATGTGTCAGACCCTACCCACTGACGCTGGGTGTATGCAGGCGAGCTTATCAGAAGCCTATATAAGAGGCACAGTCTGGTAACTGATATATTTTCCATTCGGAATTGCTAGGCGGGCAATAATTCCACTGTGGAGATTTATCTCCCATATGCAGTTATCAGATTGTGCCTCTTATATAGGCTTCTGATAAGCTCACCTGCATACACCCAGCGTCAGTGGGTAGGGTCTGACACATCCCACTCTGACGAGTCTAGTGTCAGACCTAAGATGAAACGCTGGCTAATAGAGCAAACAACTGAAAAGCCTTACATCTGATATGTTTTTGACATGCTCTATTGGTGAAAAATATATCATTCCCTCCATGGGAATTTAGAATTTTCCATTCGGAATTGCTAGGCAGGCAATAATTCCACTGTGGAGATTTATCCCCCGTATGCAGTTATCAGACTGTGCCTCTTATATAGGCTTCTGATAAGCTCACCTGCATACACCCAGTGTCAGTGGGTAGGGTCTGACACATCCCACTCTGATGAGTCTAGTGTCAGACCTAAGACGAAATGCTGGTTAATAAAGCAAACGCCTGAAAAGCCTTACATCTGATAAATTTTATGTTAGACAAACACCTACTATCCTCTTTTCATGATTTGTAAGAATAATCAGGATCCTGATTATTCACCTTACAGGTTTAAGTTTTGAGGCTGATGATACCCTAAAAATTGGCAAAACATGACCCTTGTAACCTTTTATGATAAGATTTAATTCTTAATTTACTAGATCTCTTTGTATTGAATAGGTGGATATTAAAATAACACTTGTAACATACTTTGTAGTTACGTACATTTCAATACAGACCTAACCTGAGAATTATAATGTGTAGAATAAAATCATTACAGTAAAACCTTGTTAAGACATTTCTGCACGGGACAAATAAAAAGAACAAGTTAAGCGAGAAAACACACTACTGAATATACAAATAAAAACTATCCAACAGGAGGGATTTTACATTGTGTATCTGCAGGTACAGTAAAAATTATATCTACCATTTCTGAAGATTAAAAGGTGTGAAAAACACGAGAGAACAAATACAAAAACCTTTTCCTCCGGGGCTTATAAAATAACAACAGTGCACTAAAAGGTGTGAAAAACACCAGACAACAACTATGAAAACATTTGCAGAGGGGCTCATAAAAATACCGAAGTATTATTGCAGATCACACTCTTTCTAAAACAAATGTTAGTAGAAGCCTTTTATTTCAGACCAATGGGTTATTAAACATTATTTTCTGGTCACACTCTCAGACAACGAAATGGAGGTTACACTCGACCATGTGCGACTGTGAGGAATGAGTTTGGCCGCCATTTTGAATCCATCAAAACTTTGACCAACTTGAGTGATTGAGTCGAAACTCAAAGGTGCGAGTTTCAACATTTGCGCCACCTCTGCAAGCTTAGAGATGCAGATGCCAGTCCACTTTCTGACAGATTTAATTTTGTCTTCGTTAGTAAGGAATTTCACAACTTTTTTCGTATCCATAACTAGGCTATCATAAGATAAATATGCACCACGCTAGTCAACTTCACACAATTATGTTTCTAATCCAGATATAGGCTATCGCGTGACAAATATTCACTACTCTTCACTGAACAACCAGGTACAACTCAACACAGAATATATTTCTTATTATGGAATGCAAAATAAAAGCACAAACAGACTCACTGTGTTATTCAGCAATCTCGCTGCTAACCGGCAAGCAAAACTGAACATTCCTGAGGCTAACGCGGCTTGGTCCATGAAGGTGAAACTTATTCTGTGAAGTTCAGGTATTCAAGGCCTATTTTCACAAGGAATGTTAAGTAACATTTACAGGGCTAAGAAAAATGTGGCCGTACTAAGCAGTAATAGCAAAAATTTGTGATTAGGTATTTTTGTATAGATTTAATACAATGAGAAACAAGACTTTGAATTTACGATGTTCTAAGTGGGAAAAGGAGCTGCCCGGCCGAGGCGGTAAAGGCGTGCTCGGTTCGCCCGGAAGGACGTGGGTTCGAATCCCCGTCAGGAAGTCGTGAAATTTAAGAAACGAGATTTCCACTTCCGGAGGTGCATATGGCCCTGAGGTTCACTCAGCCTACACCTAAAATGAGTACCAGGTTAATTCCTAGGGGCAAAGGCGGCCGGGCGTAGAGCTAACCACTCTACCCCATCACGTGCCGAGGTTAACAATGGTGGAAGCCTTTACCTTCCACTCCTCCAAGGGCCTTCATGGCCTGTACGGAGGTGACTTTGCTTTGCTTTGCTTTGCTAAGTGGGAAAATGTGTTAATGAGGAATGCATCAACAAGGTTTCACTGTGTATCCTTCTTGGATTCAATTGCTACTAAGTGTGCCTAACAAGACCAAGAACCTCTGAACTGACTTCAGTTTATCAGTACGTTGTTTGTAATCTGCAAAAGTAACAGATGTGTTTGCACCTTTCTCAGTCGGAGACCAAATTCAGATAGTTGTTCAGAGGGGTTATTTAATTTAATAGTAACTGACGCCTTTAATCATGGACACACTAAGATGCTTCCACTAATAAATAGATAACTGCTACAAAGGTATTGTAAATTTTCTTTTAGATTATTATGATGATAGGAATAAGTTACATATTTTCTCAGCTGAAAAACAGACTAATCTCAGGCAATTTGAGCATGACAAAAACTTCAGCCCATTCAGCAGACAGTGCTAAAATAAATTTTGGATCAAAATATTGTGTACATATTACTGAAGAATTAACATAACTTAATTCAATCTTCTTGTTCTGTCCATAAAATTCATTACACTGTAAAATATATACAATAAATTGTGAAAATTAGTGAAAATAAATTCCTGTTTGGGAGGTTAAGAATTTTTTTTAAAATTAAAAGGGAATTTTAGAAGGTTCTAGAAGCACGAAGTGTAAATTCATTAAATCATCCTTTTGTAAACAATAGCTAATATGTGAAAGACTAATATTTTACAGGTAAATTTGTCCCTCAAAATGATTCCATGTTCTTTATTCTAGTTACCTTGTCCCTCTTTTTATAATATTCGAAGCGGGTCACTCTAATCGCCTATTACAAGCACAAATCGTCAATGTAAGTAAATGAGTAGTTGCCATTAAGTTATCCACAAACTTTTGGGGATGTAATGTATAGTCTTTTTAGTCTAGGTTAATTCATTGAGAAATCAATGAGGGACAGGGAAATCTATGCCAGAAAGTAAGATTTTAAGTTAATTACGGTACCTTAACATCTCAAAGCTTTGATATGTTGTTCTATGTTGTTCACTACCCAACAAAGTCAGAATTATAGTCTAACTTTTCAAACAGCATTTTGCTTTCAATTCAAGAAAATAAGTAACAAACGATGATATCAACCCTACCTCAAATTCCTCCCATATTTTTACACTTATTCACATTACTGCAAACCACACGTACCTGTAACGGTTTTAACTATTGCATAATATTTTTCTTGCAACTGTAGTACATAAGTCAGAGATGAGCTATTCCAAGAATATTTTGAAATAAAATGAGTTTATCACATTTATTTAATAAGTTAACTTAACTTAAGTACTATAGATATACAGTTCAGAAATAAGAAGAAAGATCCAAAAACTGTAACAAACACGGCAATAGCTCGTCTGACACTCTTGCGTGGTATTTTTTTGCCGAGAAGAAAGTCTGTTAGAGCTCTAACTATATACTGGCCATCAAAGAAGTAGCAAGGAATAACATTGATCACAGCTAAACCAGCAGAAAATATTGTGATGTATTTACACATTCTAGTCACCATCTCAGGAATGGCAGAGGAGAGAATAAAGTAGAGAGGAACATAATCACTAATTAGAACAGTGTGGAAGATTTCTGCAGGATGTCCTAAAAAAAGCACTAGTTTGGCATCCAAACGCTCAATCCGCACAAGTTTTGTGCCGTTCTCAAGGGATGGCTTGAGACAATGCAAGCCTGATGTGCAGTCTCGCGCAGCATTACACATAAGATCTGCTGTCTCGACAACAATACGACCAGGTAGGCAGGAATGTTGAGGAAGCTCTAAAGTGCCCTCCTCTGTCTCCAGGTACTCAAAACACAAGTGATCGGGGCTATTAGCACCACAGCACTCCACAGCTCCGCCTGGCAGCTGACGCACTGAAATACATAAATTACACACAGTGGTACAAAGTGAAAATTAGAGGATCAGTCAAGTAAGTTTTGAGACAAATGTTTAAAAACACTGTTTCTATTGCTTGCTCTTTCCACACTGACATGTCATTGTGTTTATCCTACAAAGTGTTTTTTATCATATTACAGTAGAAGTCCGCTATAACAAGTATGGCATACAACGAGAACCCTATTATAACAAGTTTTTGTCTGTCTGTTCAAACTTCCTACATTATACAGTGTATTATACTTCAGTTACAGCGAGAACCCTATCACTGATGCATACGTTATTACGAGCAATTAAGCGCACACAATTTTTCCCTTACCGACATTTATGCACCCAGCAATTATATTGCATACGATCTATCATCTTCATTATCGTTTCCTTGCTATGTCCACTACCGAGCTCTCTTATCGACATTCGAAGGCGATGTCCGAGTTGATTAGTAATAGCAGTTGATTGCTGTTCCATAAAGAAAAATGGAAATGAAAGAGGAGAACATGTTTTTGAAATAAATTTGTAAATAATGTGTCCGATAGCAGTTGTTAACTCTTAAAAAATAAAAGCTGAATTAAACGATCGCTTAATTTTAATGCTAAATACTGCAATTAAGTAAGAATAGGATACACCTCAAGATATGGCAGGGTGTATCATTGATTACAGAGGTTAGTTTTATATTTTCTCACGTCTGGTTAAATTTCGGAGAGGCTATTCCCATGTAAATTTATAGCGAGAATGTTATTATTTCTCTCCTGGCGTTGGAATATGTTTTCATCATACATATAGTACGGTTAAGTTAGCCGATGCTGTTTGAATAAGAAAACTGAAACATTTGGCACAAAATGCGATCGGTCATCTTCGGTACCGTACAGTTTTCTCGCTATGTACACTTGCGAGCCTCCTCCTCAACATTCGAAGGCGATTAGTAATGCCCGTACCGGGCAAGTTGGCCGTGCAGTTAGGAGCGCGCAGCTGTGAGCTCGCATCCGGGAGATAGTGGGTTCGAACCCCACTGTTGGCAGCCGTGAAGATGGTTTTCTGTGGTTTCCCATTTTCACACCAGGCAAATGCTGGGGCTGTACCTTAATTAAGGCCATGGACACTTCCTTCCCATTCCTAGACCTCTCCTGTCCAATTGTCGCCACAAGACCTATCTGTGTAGGTGCGATGTAAAGCAACTAGTAAAAAAAAAAAGTAATGCCCGTCGACTGCTGTTCTCTAAAAGAAAATTCAAACTGAAAGAGGATAACACATATTCGTAATAAATGCATAAAAAACATGGCTGGTAGCAGTTGTTAACACTTTAGAAATACAGGCTGAAGTAAACGATTGCTTAATTTGTAACGTTATATGCTGAAATTAAGTAAGAACGTGATACACCTCAAGATATGGCAGAGTACATCACCGATTCAGAGGATAGTTTATATTTTCTTGCGGCTAGTTCAATTTCGGAAAGGCTGTTCCCATGTAATTTTGTAGTGAGGAGGTTATCATTTCTCTACGTGCGCTTGAAATACGTTTTTATGATTCATATACAGTTAGGTTAGGTGACGCTGTTTGAAGAAAACTTGAACATTTGCCACAGAGGCCTCTGGAGTAAAACTATAATTGTTTCAGAATGAAATTAAACACACACTTTCATGTAGTACCAGATTTTAAAAAAAACTACCAAGTCGTAGTGTGGATATCGTCCGCGAAAACACAAGTTTTGAACAAACTGATTGCCGTTTCATACCGATTTTAATGTGTGTGGGGTTTTCCCCGACTTTTACGAAAAGTCGGATATAACGACAATCTGTTACAGCGACTACATTTTTCACCGTTATGAATTCTTGCTACAATGGACTTCTACTGTATTACTTTATACTGTACCTTACTCTCAGAAAATAAGATGGAATAATAATAATAATAATAATAATAATAATAATAATAATAATAATAATAATAATAATAATAATAATATTGGCTTTACAACCCAGCAACTACTTTAACAGATTTTGGAGACGCAGAGATGCCGGAATTCAGTCCCGCAGGAGTTCTTTCACGTGCCAGTAAATCTAATGACATGAGGCTGACGTATCTGAGTACCTTCACATACCACTGGACTAAGCCAGGACCGAACCTGCCAAGTTGGGGTCAGAAGGCCAGCGCCTCAACCATCTGAGCCATTCAGCCCGGCAAAAATAAGACAGAATACAAGGGCTTATTAAACCCTGATTCTGTTTCCTACATCACACACCTACTTGGAGCGAATATAAAAGGCTTAAAATGCCAAACAGAATATCCTCCACAATTTAATGAGCAACTATGAGAAGAAGATGATGATGATCCTTGTTGTTTAAAGGGGCCTAACATCTAACGGTACGAAATGAGACGAAATGTAATGACAATTTAAAAGTCTAAAATTCATTCACTGAGCAGAATTCAAAACGTGATGATGAAGAATGAATGGATGAATATGAATTTAAAATAATCAACGGATCCAACTCACTATACTGAAAATTAAAAATAATTCCAAAATCAATCCACTGACTAGAATTCAAAAAAGACCATGAAAAATGATTATGAACTTAAAACAATCAGTGGATCCGACCCACAATGCCCCCCACCCCCCACCCCCCACCCTAGAAACTATCTTAAAACAATAGTATATACTGACCAAGGGGCTGCTTCCAAAGCACAATCCTGAATCGATGATGCTTGTTGTCTAAAGGGGTCCAAAATCCAGGTCACTGGCTCCTCATAATGGTACTTATTGCTAGTAAAGTAGAACCATGGTATTTCTCATGTAGCGGTACTAATTACAAGAAACGTATACTCACAGTGTTCCACTTATTATGGTACTACTCACAAGTAATGTACGCTGCATATGTTAACGCAGGCCTATGGTGTTTCTCACATAATGACATAATGGCGCCACTCGTAGGCAATGCAAACCCACGGTGTTCCTCACATAGGTGTACTAATCACAAGGACTCTTACTATCCCATGGTGTTTTCACATAGTGGTGTTCTGCATACAGTGATACTAATCACAAGTAATGTAAACCCATGGTGATCCACCCACTGTTGCTACTAATCACAAACCTATTGTGTACCTAACATAGTAGTACTACTCACAAGTAAAGGTGACCTGTGGTGTTCCTCGTGTGATGGTACTAATCACAAGTAGTCTCATGGTTTTAATTCAATCATCCCTTGCTTGCCCCTGTTAGTCGCCTCTTATGACAAGCAGAGGATACCGCGGGTGTATTTTTCATCTGCGTCTCCCACCCACAGGGGGTCAGTGAGAGAGAGAGAGAGAGAGAGAGAGAGAAAAAAAAGGGAAGGGGGGCCGATGACCTTCGATGTTAGGCCCCTTAAAACAACAAGCAAGAAAAAAAGGGAAGGGATCCGACACTTCGAAAAAGGAATTAGTGAACAAAAAAAGGCAAGGGCCACAAAGGGCGAGAAAATGAAAGACTCCCTCGGCCTCGATTGCTCTAGTACCATTGGGGTCGGAACAGAACAAGAGTTGACGAAGGGAAGTCTGACAGCATAGATGAAAGTGACACTGTCACCTTTCTTCAGCTCACCAGCACCCTTGATCTTCATAGACATAATGCTCCCTCCTTTAAGCTCCAGAGTAGCTCCACAAGAAGACACCAGCCTGTCTAGATGGATGATCATTTTCACTTGCAAAGGCCGCTCGATCCTGTAGACTACATTTAATGCTGGTTATAATGGTGCAGCGACATATCCACGGCAACTGGAGCTTCAAGGACATCCGCTTTATCCACATGGATCAGTATAGCCACACTTGGTCGGTAGTATGTCTCTACCACCAGCCGCTGTTTTATTGGTCCTAGATATTCCATGGCAGGAAACTGGCAAAAAAAGGAGACGTTACTGGATTCATGACTTGAATGTTGATTGTGGGAAGTACGGAGAATTTCATACATTAGGATGAGGATATTCTGAATGAAACGTTTCTGAGATACTTCTGAATGAGTATCAAGACGTTTAACTACATACTTCTGGCTATATGTGCTACCATAGCCAAACAGAACAAACCTTTTGAAATGTAGCAAGGTAATGAACACGAGATACACAGTATTACAGCAGCACGTATGATGATTTGGAGCTCAAGATTGTGCAATCGACACTCACGCATGGAAGAGGAATCAGCCGCCGAAAATGCCCTCAAAACAAACAAGTCTGTTTCAATTCGCTCGGCTCGGCCATGCTCGTGTCGGTCCGGACACGCTTGGCTTTCACATTGAATAGCCCCACGCTACCACATGCTCCATTCCGCCTGCAGTGTGAAAAGCCACCTTAGACACTCCTCAATGGGCTTCATGCCGTCTAACTTTGAGTGGAGAGGTATGTCTTGTGTGTACAAAGACACTGTAGAACTTCCTTCATCAGTATTTATACAAAGTTCTGCCCTTGGTCACTGTGCATCTCCCTTGGGACACCAAAGTGACAGAAATTCTCCACTACAGCAATGGCCACTGTTTATGCTTTCTGACTGGGAAAGGCGCAGACCCCGACCACTCGGTGAAATAATCTACAGCTAGAAGTGGTAACTATACCCGGCAACCGTTTTGGGAAATCGTCCAGCAATGACAATGGATATCCTCTTGAAGAGCGCTCCAACACTGTACTGCCAAATCTCACCCCTATTCGAGGAACGAGGGCCTTGGGTCACAGCACAGCTGTTGCACATTTGGCAGCATTACTAAATGTCTACCCTCAGGGGCACCTAGTAGTAGTGTTGCTGGACCCTTTTTAAGATCTTATTAACCCCAAGATGACCTGCAGTGGTGCCTCCGTGTAGCTCAGCCACAACCTGCTTTTCTTTCTGGGAATTACCAGCTTGGCGACGTCCTTGCCATTGGCAGACTCCTGTAAACCTGTCAGAAGACTGTCGTTGACCTCTAGGGAATTCCACTGAGCCCAATATGCCTTACACAGTATGCTACAACACAAACAACACTGAGATTATTGCTCATCTGCTGTCAACATTTTCCTAGAAAAAGGTATTTACATTGTTTCCGGTCATACGGAGTGGGGCATCAGAATGAGCCGAGTTTGCTTTAGGTTAAAGAACAGTAACAGGAGCAATTTAATAAGGAGGCACCAAGTAACAGAACAATGTCAGCTATCATTGACAAGTTCCATCATAAGGGATCAGCCTTAGGTCAACGAAAGCAATAACTAGACACCCAACAACTGCCACCACAAACGAGAATCATGGATGACTTCTCCAATGGATGTTACAGTCCCCAAAGCATAGTCTATGACAAACATAACTGAAAATCAGTTTGAACAATAGGTCTGTATGGCAGATGACTGAGGAGCTGGATGTTCATCAACATGTTTAATAATTTTCAAAAAAGTTATGAACAATATGTGGCATGTGATGATACACATTTTGAACACATACTGTACACTGGACTACGGTCCTTTCATGCTAGTTGGTGTCCCGGCTTGACTTCAGGATTTGTCCAATGTCATCATCTGTAAGCTACTCCCTCGTGAGGGTGGTACAATTCCAGCCTTCTGCGGCCACAGTTTTCACAACTCGGATGTCCAATGTATCTGCCTGTCTCTTAACCTTCTCAGTGTGGCTTCAGTTCTCAGGGCATGGTTCCGTGGACAGAATATCTGCGTTGCAGCATTTTCGCTCAGTCAGTGTTCAGCAATGAAGTCTCATACCTGCAGGCGTTGCACCCACTGAGCAGATTTTAAATTTTTTAAAAAATTTAGGAGCCATGTCAAAGCAGAATGGTCTGTGTATAGATGGAACTACTGATCGTACAGATATTTATGGAAATGCTCAGGTATCTTCACTATGGCCAGTAGCTCACAGCGGGTCATGCAGGAGTTCTTCCTGGTCTCATCCTAACTGCACTGAAGTTGAGAGTCAAGTTATCCTGACTATCTTTAAGTCCACAGAGCTTATCTAAGAGGGCCCAGAAGCCAGACTCCATCTTGTCAATTATTCTACAAATGTCCTCATAGAAAACATATTACATATTCAATCTCGCTTCTGACATGAGGTTTTCAGGGTCCTTGAAACAAAATTGACTACAATTTTT
Organism: Anabrus simplex; assembly: GCF_040414725.1. NCBI lineage: Eukaryota > Metazoa > Arthropoda > Insecta > Orthoptera > Tettigoniidae > Anabrus > Anabrus simplex. Next base: position 1,546,376,104 of record NC_090265.1, read on the forward strand.
TTGTTTTACAACTTGCTTTACATCGCACTGACACAGATAGATCTTCGGGTGACAATGGGACAGGAAATGGCCAGGTGTGGGAAGGAATCTACCATGGCTTTGATTAAGGTACATCCCCTTCATTTGACTGGTGTGAACATGAGGAACCACTGAAAACCATCTTCCAAGGCTGCAAACAGTGGAGTTTGTACTTACTATCTCCAAAATGAAAGCCAACATCTACATTACCCAAACTGCACAGCCAATAACATCTACATGACCCAAACCACGCAGCCAATCACTTGGTCATTTATTTATTTATTTAGGATCAGAAACAGCATAGCACCAAATTACAAAGCTCTATAGAGAGGTAGTGTGTATTACTATCAAGTAAATTTATTGAACTACTATTTACAAGTTCATTCAGCTTCGAGTTTTTTACTTCAGCAGTTTGTACTCATGAATGTGGTCAAACACACAGCCCTCTCGCACACTGAAGTCCTACTCTCCCATATGGCTTCTCACAGTGCAGTGTCAGTCCTAGACCACAACAAACTGATGCAAATGTAAGATGGATTAAGCCAACCTTTAATAACTATGACAGATTTGTTGGAGTTATAAAAGGTGCTGCTCGGCACTGCATTCCAAGAGGATGCCGTAAAGAATATATTCCTGGATGGACTGCAGAGAGTGAGAGCCTTCTTAAGGAATTTGAGGAAAATGGCAACAATGAAACAGCCACAAAACTTATTCAATCACTGAATGACAATAGAAAACAAATTTGGAACGACACTGTGTCATCTCTTGATTTTACCCACTCAAGTAGAAAGGCCTGGTCTCTCATTAGAAAGCTTGACTCATCAAAGCCAGCTGGTAGACAGAAACTGAGTGTTAACATTAATGATCTAGCCAAACACATGATTTCTATCTCAAAGATCAATAGAGATAATCAAGTTGTAAGGGAAATCCGGTCAGCACTGAAACATAAAAAGCAATTAGCAAAACAACAATCATCCCAATTCTCTTGCCCTTTCACAAGAGAGGAAACCCTAGAAGGCATCAAGAACATAAAATCCGGGAAAGCAGCAGGTATAGACGGCATCTATCCTGAATTCCTGCAACATCTTGGACCTGCAACAATCACTTGGCTCACCAAATTCTTCTCCAATATTTTGGAGACAGGTAACTTCCTTCACTATTCAAGAAGACCAAAGTAATATCGATCTTGAAACCCAACAAGGACCCTCTGAGAGTGGAAAGCTACAGACCCATTGCACTGCTAAGTGTTACTCTAAAGCTCCTGTAAAGACTAATATACAATAGGATATCAGAAACCATCAATAATCTCCTTCCCACAGAACAAGCTGGCTTCAGACCTGGAAGAAATTGCGCTGACCAAATTTTTGCATTGACCTCTCATATTGAAAATGGATTTGAGAATCGGAAGATTAGTATGGCTGTCTTCTTAGACTTATCAGCAGCCTATGATACTGTTTGGCGAGAAGGGCTCCTGCTAAAACTTATCTCTGCCATCCCCTGTGTCAAGCTTACAAATCTCATTGGCAATATGATTAGCAACAGAAACTTTCAGATCTTCTCGGATGATGCAGTAAGCAAAACCTACAAACTGAATGATGGACTTCCACAAGGATCTGTTTTACTTTTCAACCTCTATACTGCTGACTTACCAACAACTAAGTCCAGGAAATTTATTTACGCAGATGATATACTACTGGTTAACCAAACACCAAGTTTTCCAGAAGCTGAACAAATTCTTACAGCAGATCTAAAAAAAGCTAGATACATACTTCCAAAAGTGGTGTCTCCGTCCAAATCTCCAAAAGACTGTTGCATCTGTGTTTCATCTCAGAAATAAATTTGCCAACTATAAGCCTACAATAACATTCAGAAATCAATCCTTACAACACTGTCCCTTCCCTAAATATTTAGGTGTCGCATTAGACAGATCCCTAACATATAAACATCATATTAAGAACACAGCCGCCAAGATTAAAAGTCGGAATAATATTCTTCAAAAATTAGCCGGCACATCCTGGGGCGCAAACAACCAAGTGTTGAGATCTACTGCTCTAGCTCTTTGCTATTCAGTTGCCAAATATTGCGCTTCAACTTGGCTGAACAGTGCTCATACTGCGAAGATTGATGCTCAACTAAATCAAGCAATGCGCATTATAACTGGTTGTATTCGCTCTACAAACGTGGCCTGGCTGCCTACACTCAGTAATATTCCACCGCCTTGCTTAAGAAGGTCTGAAGCTCTTCTAAAACTGTGGAAGAAGACCAACCAGGACTCCAATCTCCCCATTCACCAGGATATTACTCAACCTGCCCCTCCACGACTTAAGTTTAGATCTCCACCCTGGCGCACTGCACTTACACTGGAAGAATCTGGGTTCTCCATCACGAACGCCTAGTTACACCAATGGCAGCAGTCTTCTGTTCCCAATCAACATCTTGTGACTCTACCTCATGTTCAACCTCCCGGATTCCATCTACTCAGACGTCAATGGAGGACTCTAAACAGGATAAGAGTCAATCAAGGAAGATGCGGCTATACTCTTTATAAATGGGGCTGGCAGAAGTCTTCTGGGTGTGATTGTGGAGCTACCTCACAGACCATCCACCACGTAATTGCCGAGTGTCCACAGAGAGCATTTCAAGGTCCTTTGGAGGACATACACAACGCAACTGAGGAGGCATTAAAATGGATCAATGGACTTGATTTGGAACTATAGGCTTCTGCTTGTATATATTGTGTACATATTGTATACTTATTTATATAATCTATCTGTGCACATCATACGATAAATAAATAAATAACCAGTTCACATGACAACTCACTGATCTTGCTCCTCGCAGATGCACTACTTGTAACTGTCTTCAAACTCTCGCTGGTTTTGCTCCTTATATAGGCCAGCAGAAGATTCTTGCAGTTTCCACTTCCAAAAATTCTAGGCAGCTTCCTAACTGTTAACCAGCTTCCAGTTTCTTCTATGGAGCTCAGCCTAAATTTTGCCCGGGTTAGTGTTTTGTTTGCCACTGGCCTACCCTATTGTCACCGCTCCATCGGTAGAGTCACTTCTTGCCCACCCTTCTGAATTGCTGGTCTTCATGTCACAATATATTACTTCATTTTTCACTTGTTTGTTCCATTACATTATTTATATTGATTCATTTCATTCCTTTCCTCCTCCTGTGTTTGTCACATCTTTCTAGTGCTTTTCTAGTTTTCTTCTTATCCTAAACTTCCTTACATCAAGATTGAAGATTTGTCAAGATGGTCATTCAATGAGTGTTGCTGCCTGCCCTCCTAATGAAGCTGGGAAGCAGGAATGAGCTCACCAGGACTGAGATGAAATTAATGAAGAAACAATTGACGAGGAAAGACCCCATCAACTTGAAAATGGCAGTGTGTGAAAACAGTCTTTATCCTTTGTTTCCTATATTTGGTCTTGTTTCCTTTTTCTACTGCTCCCACTTTCCACAGTGACTTGTAATTACTGTTATCTTATTACAGTGAAACTCTGTAAAGAAGTTTTTCAAGGGACCACAAAAAACAAAAAACAAAAACTTCTTAAGCAGGAAGATTCTTAAAAGGGGTAATGCCCGAAAACTTTTTCTGTACTTTGAAATACATGTGAAACACACAGCCAACAGATTTCCTTGTTTGTGAACATTACCAAAATAGGCTGATATATAAGAGCTGATAACGAAAGCCACAATATAAATATTAGATTATCATGACATGTATTTTTAGAGATAAAGTAAAATAATTGAACATACTGTATTATAAAAATACTTGATGAGAGAAGGGAACATATTATATAAAACCTTGCTCAAGAAATAAGGAGAAATACTAAGAACATTAAAATGGTAGATGGTGACCATACATTAAGTAATTTCCATACTGCATTAGGCATTAAATACATTTCCAAACACAAAAGTCTAGGCTCCTACTTGGAAAAGAAATTGTCCAGGGTTGACTGTTGTAGGTTTTTACTGCTTTCTTCAAGTATAAACCTCTCCATTTCCCACATTGCCTTTCATGTGTTCTGAGGCACACTAACTGAACCTTCCATAAACAGCCTCAGTTTTTTAAGACAGATGCTTGCCTCACTGCAAGACAGTCTTGGGGGATTCTCTTCCTCAACCTCAACCTCCTCCTCTTCTTCTTCTTCTTCTTCAATCTCCTCATCTCCTGCTTGAACTTCCTTGCAGATTTCATCGATGGTCTGATCCTTGCAATTTACCATATAATCAATGGCAGTGAAGTCGTCAAAACTAATGGTAATCTCCATCTTCTCCTGTATAGTTTTCCAGCACCCTGGTTCTTCATCACCAACTTCCATAACAATGCTGTTGGTACCACCACCGAAGCCGGCTTTCTTAAAGCAATTTGCTATTATTATTTGCACACAAATTTCTTTGGCTTTCTCCTTCACAATAGTCTCACTCAAAGGTATGTTTAAACTTTGCTGCTGTTTAAACCATATTAGCAGAGCTTGTTCTACTTCATCGTACTTTCCAGATTTAACTTTCTCGCAATAATGTCCAATAACGGACCATTTATATTGGTATTATAAATTTACTCATTCAGAACAAATATTTCTGGTTCCCTATGGGAATCAACTATATTATCATCATATTATTACAGGCTCCACTGATCCCATGATGAGGCAATGAAATGCAATGTGTCCAAAAGAGATGGTTTGTAGATGGGTTTGTCTGCTTCCCTGCATAGCGGCATACGGTGCACAACTGATTTTCGGTACCTCTGCTTCAATACCTTAATGATTCCTTGGTCCACGGGCTGTAGTACCGATGTAGTATTCGGTGAAAAAAATTCTACCTTGATGTTCCTTAAATAGGGCCACTCCTTGGGATGAGCAGTACAGTGGTCCATAAACACCACAATCTTCCTGTTCTGGCTCCCCATTTTGGCATCTAATGCCTGCAAATACTCTTCAAACAGGAAACTTGTAATCCAAGCTGACTTGTTGCTGGTGTACTTGCACGGTAAAGTCCTGGCATTTTTGAAACAACGTGGCTTCCTAGACTTCCCTATCATCAGTAGAGGTAGTTTTTCAGTTCATTCCATATTAGCACCAACCAATATCATAACTCGCAATTTACTTAATTTTCCCCAGTGGGAAGATTCTCCCTTCAAAACTAGAGATTTATCCAGGATAAGCTGGTAAAAAAAAAAAAAAGTGCAAATTCATCAAGATTTAAAATGCTGCAAGGTTTGTAACTGCTTATTTTAGCAGGCAGAACTGTTTCCTTCCACGCTTCCCTTTCCTCTGCACTTAAACTCTCTGCTTCGCCACAAATTGTTTTGTAAACGATACTGGCTCGATTTTTAAAGCGGTCCAGCCACCCGTTCGACGCAGTAAAAGGTACCTTTAATTTGCACACAAATTTCTTTGGCTTTCTCCTTCACAATAGTCTCACTCAAAGGTATGTTTAAACTTTGCTGCTGTTTAAACCATATTAGCAGAGCTTGTTCTACTTCATCGTACTTTCCAGATTTAACTTTCTCGCAATTTGCTGAAGTATTCCCTGCAAAAGCTAAGATCTCTTCTTACTTCGCTACAATGCCGTTCAAAGTAGATGGAGGCATCCCCAGTTCCATCGCCAAAGCAACATGGGAAAGTGTAAATGACTCCACTTTCCTTATAATCTCCATTGTCTTTAATTATTAGTGCCTTTCGCTTGATCACTTTCCTCTGAGTGCCGCTCATTTTCACTTAAAACATTTGTACGTTGATATTACAAGTACAACTAACTTCACTGACTCCTATTCACATTAATTACGATGCTACACTATGCTTGGCAATCTGTAGCTTAGGCTTACAAGACAAAAAGACAAGACGTGTACTACAGTTCGTTAGCATATGCTTTCTATCTTCCTCACTCCCGCCGACACCTGCTTCAAGTTAACGGCAGCAAATGGGAAATCCGGCAACTTATTCTTGAGATTCTTAGAATCTATTCATAGGCCTATATCGCCCCTGCATTCCTACTGGTTGTCACGACAACGGGCGTAATTTCTGGTTGTTTTGCAAGTACCGCATGAACAAGCCGGTATTGAGTTTATTTTCCTGCCTTAATCCTCTTCATGCTATAGGTAATGAAGAAAAGAAATGCAGGTTCAAAGTTGCAGAAATGAATGCATGGGAAAGTATTGGGGTATTACGTGCGAGTGATAAAGACGCAGTAGAAACACTAGCACATCTAAACAGTTTCTTTCCCCGTGAGAATTTTATTTCATGTCTCCTCATCCTTGTGCTACGTTCTAATAATGCGATGTAATAATTACGAGTGACATGATAATGCAATGTTTAGCTCAAATAAAGGTAAAAATAAAAATAACTTTCAATTTTATGCCAACACGTGGTATCGCAATGCCTCTGTGTGCGTGTCAGGCCCCCTCCCACCAACACCCAGCTGGTTATCAACATTCGTTCAACTTCGTGGACGATCGGGATCTTTCGGCCAGCTGTTTGGCGGCATAATATGTATCAGCTGGCATGTCGGCTGTTTCTGGCATAAAGTCGGGAAGATTCTTTGTTTCGTAATAGTTTATTCACCTAACTAATAATGGACACGGAAAATCTTATCAGTTTAGTTCCAAAACGTAATTCCCTCTACGACAAGACCTATAAGTATTACTGCAACAACAACATAAGAGAGAATGCCTGGAAGGAAATAAGCAAGGGAATGAAAAAACTTTTTTTTTTGCTAGTTGCTTTACGTCGCACCGACACAGATAGGTCTCATGGCGACGAGAATGAAAAATAATTGACTATTTTCACCATTTTGGTCCGTATTGACTTATATACAAATTTCTATAAAATAATTTTCCGCCTTGTCAATACTTTATACACTTTATTCTATTTAATTACTGTACATGTACATGTTTTGAGAGCCTCTGCTCTCTTCCTCAGCGGTGCCAAATACTAATTATCTCAGGACTATGGTTCATTGGTATCATATTTCAATTATATATTAAAATATATGAATTTTAAATTAGTTACAATATTACTCTAAGTTTTTCTTTTGCCCATTTACATTGTCATTTATCACATATTTTACCAGAATTTTACCAATCATAAATGATAAAATCTAATTAAATTAATCTTTCTATGTTAATTTATGTCCTTATTAATATCTGAAAATAGTAACTCTTTCTTCATCTTCTATAAAATCTATAAAATTAGTCTCTATCCTGAATTATAAAATAACAAATAATAAATAGCCACTTTGTAAATTAAATTAATAAACTACATTTATGAAGTTAGTCATTTTTAAAAAATATTTCTTCTCTCTTCTTTCTTAACGTCTGCTTTAATTTTCTAGACTTCTTATGAATCAGAATTTTCTCCTCTTGCTCTCTTCCAATTCCTTAAATAAACAAAACCAAACAAACTAAAATTTAGAGACTTTTTACGAAAAATAAAACAACGACTCAGATATTTGGAGAATTTTCATTTAGGTCTACTTACTTCATTCCTTTAATTTATCCGCAAACTGAAATGATGTGATGTTTGTCTGAACCCAAACAATAAGTCCTCCTTCCCTCCTTGTTGCTACTTTGCTATTGGTTGCGCGATCTGCTCGTTGTTTCTAACCGTCAAATTCCTTAAATAAATAAACTAACAACCAACCTTTAGCGACGTGTTTTTTTTTATTTTTTATATATATATATATATATATATATATATCCTGACTGACTGACTGACTGACTGACTGACTGACTGACTGACTGACTGACTGACTGATTCATCATCGCCGAGCCAAAACTACTGGACATAAATGAATGAAATTTTGAGGATATATTCATATTAAGATGTAGGTGCTCGCTAAGAGAGGATTTTTGGATATTCCGTCGCTAAGGGGGTGAAAAGGGGGTGTGAAATTTTAAAATGAGTGTATCTATATCTCAAAACTTTAAAAGTTTACACATGTGAAAATTGGTATTTAGAATCTTCTTTAAAAATAAGGAAACCCGTATTTTTTTATTTTCAGAAAATCCCAATAGGATGGGTGAAAGAGGGTAAAAAAGGGGTTGAATGCCATTTAATCAGGATACCGGTACTTATATCTCAAAAACCGCAGACATTACAGACCTGAAAATTGGAACTTTTGTTCGCTTTTAAAAATTAAGAAACACGTATTTTTTTGTTTTTGGAAAATCCAATTAATAGGAGGGTGAAAAGGGGGGTGAATTTTTTAAATGAGTGCATCTATATCTCAAAACTTTTAAAGTTTACAGATGTAAAAATTGGTATTTAGAATGTTCATTAAAAATAAAGAAACACGTATTTCTTTGTTTTCGGAAAATCCCAATAGGAGGGGTAAAAAGAGGTGAAAAAGGGGTTAAATGCCTTTAAAGAGAATGCTTATATCTCAGAAACTGAAGATATTACAGACCTGAAAACTGGTGTTTGGGGTCTCCTTTAAAAATAAAGAAACACGTATTTTTTGTTTTTGGAAAATACAATTCATGGTGGGGCTGAAAAGGGGGTGAAATTTTAAAATGAGTGTATCTATATCTCAAAACTTTTAAAGCTTATAGATGTAAAATTTGGTATTTAGAATCTCCTTTAAAAATAAAGAAATACATATTTTTTTGTTTTCGGAAAATCCCAATAGGAAGGGTGGAAAAGGGTGAAAAACGGGTTGAATGCCTTTAATGTAGCTACTTATATTTCAGAACCTGAAGATATTACAGACCTGAAAACTGGTGTTTGGAATCTCCTTTAAAAATAAAGAAACACGTATTTCTTTTTAGTTTCGGAAAATCCAATTAATGGGGGGGGGGGGTGAAAAGAGGGCGAATTTTTAAAATGAGTGTATCTATATCTCAAAACGTTTAAAGTTTATAGATGTAAAAATTGGTATTTAGAATCTCCTTTAAAAATAAAGAAACATGTATTTTTTGTTTTCTGAAAATCCCAATAGGAAGGGTGGAAAAGGGTGAAAAAAAGGTTGAATGCCTTTAATGAGGCTAATTATATTTCAGAACCTGGAGATATTACAGACCTGAAAATTGGTATTTGGGATCTACTTTAAAACTAAAGAAGCAGGTATTTTTTTCGTTTTTGGAAAATCCAAATATGGGGGTGAAAAGGGGGGGGTGAATTTTTAAAATAAGTGTGTCTACATATTAAAACTTTAAAAGTTTACAGATGTAAAAATTGGTACTTAGAATCTCCCTTAAAAATGAAGGAAAACGTATTTTTTTGTTTTCTGTAAATCCCAATAGGATGGGTTTAAAAGGGTGAATAATAGGTTGAATGCCTTTAATGAGGATACATATATCTCAGAAACTGAAGATATTACAGAACTGAAAATTTGTATATGGGATCTCCTTTAAAAACAAAGACACACGTATTTTTTTGCTTTTGGTAAATCCAATTAATGGCGGTTGAACAGGAGTGACAAATTGGGGTGAATTTTAGAAAGACTATATCTACAGAATATCTGAGAAACGTAAAAATTATTGCAGACGTAAAAAGTGTGTATTTTGAATCTCCTGTAAATGTAAAGAAACATAGGTGATTTGTATTTGGAAACTCCACTTAAGGGGAACTAAAAGTGGTGAAATTTTAAAATGAGAATTTCTACAGTATATCTCAAAAAAGTTAACATGTTACAGAATTGAAAAATCGTATTTTTTATCTTATTAAAAATAAAGAAACATGTATTTTTAGTTTTCGGAAATACCACTTGGGTGGAGGGGGGGGGGGTAAAGTTGACTGAAGATAGTGTTGATTTATTTTAATTAGGCTACTGATATCTCAAAAATGAAGATGTTACAGACGTGAAATTTGATGTTTTGAATCTGCTTTAAAAAGTAAAGAAACTCGTAATTTCCTAAAATCCAATGAGGGGGTGGGGTGAAATTATTGAAAAATTAATAGACTTAATTGTATGAGAATACTTACATCTAATAAAAACTATATTTGTTACAGGCGTGAAAATTTGTATTTGGATCTCCTTTAAAATCAAAGAAAAACGCGTTTTGGGGGGGAATAATCTTGGAGGGGGCGGGAGTGTCCTTTCATGAGGACACATAAATCAAAAACTGAAGAAGTTAGAGTCGTGATAATTGGTATTTAGAAGATACTATACAATTAAAGAAACGAGTTTGTTGCAGGAAAATTCACTTAGGGGGGGGGGGGGAGTGTGAAAGATGTGAAAATAGTGAATTATTTTTATGGGGATACTTATATCTCAAAACTGAAGGTTATAGACGTGAACATTGGAGTTTGGAATCTCTTTTAAACATAAAGAAACACGCCATCTTTTCTTTTTTGCGGGGGGGGGGAATGAAACTAACGACGATGGGGTGTAAAAGGAGGTTAGACCAATTGATTTTACTGTATATTCATTCCATTCCTGACCCTGTCGAATGACTGGAAACAGGCTGTGGATTTTCGATGTACTTATTCTGAGCATAAACCGATCATTTTTAATCTTTCCTGGGTTCGTTTTCAAATGCCATCTTTTCCTTCGGAGAACGTTCTTTGATTACAGTAGATTCTCCTGGTATATAAATAAAAATTAAAAACATTTGAAATAAACGATAGGAATGAGATTGACTGTCCAATTGTTCACCTCTATAATAAGGTCAATAATGCACGGAAGTATGTCATTCGTATCGCCAGAAATTCCGCGTACTTGCCTACGCGCGATAATGGTGCTGGTCACAATGTCAAAAATGACAATGGCAGCAGATGGAATTTACCGCCAATTAGCGGTCTTACATCTTGCTGTGGGGTCCAGAACATCTATAATAATAATAACAACAATAATAATAATAATAATAATAATAATAATAATAATAATAATATTCTGGACCGTCGTCAAATGTGCGGACCGCGCTGGAAACGGGTCTGGACGGGTAATGACTACAAATGCAGTCCGGCCGCGGGTTCAGTACTGCCAAGTAACCCAAGAAGACACCACGCCGAATCTCCTCAAGAATTTGATCCATATTAAAAATGCTTTTAGGAAAAGATGGCAAACTTTTAGGGACCGAACTGACCGGGTGGAATACATGGTTATAGCCCGGGAAGTACGAAATCGATTGCTGGAAAGAAAGATTGAAAAATGGGAGGGAACTTGCCGTAATTTCTCTGAAAACGAGTCAGATCTCGAATTTTGACGGATTATATATAAATCGATATCCATTCAATTATAAATTTCAGTATAATACCGTAGCGAAGCACGGGTATCTTGCTAGTATATATATATATAAAAGATGATATCTAGATGTTCAGAGAATTGTATTTTACTTCAGTTCGTCTTGATGTCAAATTTTAACCTTGCTCTCAATATATACTCGTGCTAGTTTGAAAACAAACGTGTTCTACTCTCTGCTGTCAATGACCTTGTTGTGCTCGCTGCTAGTAGTCGCTGTGCTGCCGGTTACGTAATGTAGGGGGTGGAGGGGAAGCGTACTTGTGGCTCGGAACTCTTTCTTTCTCTCTTTCTTTCCTTCCTTATAAGATTGTATGCCAATTTGTACATCACATTTTCTTCATTTAATGGTTCATTTAAGTTGTTTTCATTATTGTTTTTCTGATCAATATATATATTTATCTTCTCCAGAACGTCCATTAGTTTTCCTTTTGTTGTCGTGTGCAGTATTTCCATATCTTTGTCTATTTCCGTAAAATTATGATTGTGTTCCTCCATGTGTTCACCCATTGCTGAGAACCTCCTATGTCTTACCGCATTCACGTGCTCCTTGTATCTCATCTCTAAACTCCTCCTTGATTGTCCAATGTATTTTTTCCCACAATTTTGGCACTTGATACAATATACTCCTGATTTACTAAATCTGTCGGATTTGTTGACCTTATGCGAGTTAAATAAAATTTTCTTGTTACTGTTGTTCGTCTTAAACGCGACCTCAATGCCCTTTTTGTTGAATATCTTTTTTATTCCGTATGAGTGAGTGTTATGGAAAGTTATTACCGCTACGTTCCTCCTTTCTTTCTTTTCTTTTTCCAAAGTTGATTTTTGTTTGTTTATTAACTTGTCCTTTATTTTATTTACATATTTCTTGGTGTATCCATTTTTCTTCGCGATCTCATATATGGTGGTCATCTCTTTTTCGAACGCTTGTCTTTTTAAGGGAAACTTAAGGGCTCTGTTTATCATATTATAAAATGTTGCTTTCTTCTGCTGTCCTGGATGGTTGGAGTCCTTCCTAATAATTGTACTAGTGGTCGTTTCTTTTCTATAAACTTGATATTCTAATTCCCTCCCATTTCTCATTATTTTGACGTCCAAATAGTTCAGTGATCCTCCTTCCTCTGATTCTATTGTGAATTTGATATCTTTGTCTATTTCGTTCACCCTTTTTAGTATTTCTGCCGGGCTTAATTCTTTCTCATCTATGATAATAAACACATCATCTACATATCTCAATCATTTGACTAATCCCTTAATTTTCCCAATTATTTTATTAGATTCCACATGGTCCATGTAAATATTCACCAGAATACCCGCTGAGGAAGAGAGCAGAGGCTCTCGAAACATGTACATGTACGGTAATTAAATAGAATAAAGTGTATAAAGTATTGACAAGGCGGAAAATTATTTTATAGAAATTTGAGAATGAAAAATGAAACAGGATAGAATATTCAATTTTGTGGTAGATTAGGCCTATACAGTACTTAGTTTATTACGCAATTATTGTTGACCTTATTTCAGAATCATATTATGTTGGAGTCCATAACAGTATGGTATGTCAGTATGATAATTGACATGGCTTCGAATGTACAGTATTTACCGTTAACAATTTTATAAGTGGCATTCCCTACAGTTGTTGTACATATATTCCTAAACAAACAGTACGGTAATGCATAAGAAGGTACTGTGTTGTGGACAAATACATTTTTTGTTTTTAATTAATGTTGAGGCCACCTTGATTAATGACTTCACCCTGTCACGGCGCGCAACTTACGGCATTAAAGTTTTATCAAAACATCCATTGCATGCTTTGTGTTTCCCCATGTAGAATCCTATTCGATTCTATTCCGCTTGATGTGAACGGTGGAGTGGAAATTTCGACTGATGGGTTCGATTCGATTCCATAAAGTGAGAGTGAGCATCTGGTGTTCGTGTTGTCATAGCGTTACATCATATAGCCTCAGCAAGCCCAGAGAGGCTCCAACGACAGGCACAAAAGGTCCAACACAGGGTTCAACCTGCATGGAGACTGGAGGATTCTAACCAGGAGCTGCTTTGAGCGGAAGAATTCTAAAAGATTTCATCAATAACATTCTCCTGTATTGTTTATGACAGTGTCCCTAAATTTTAGGTGGTTTCTGATTCCACATCTGAGGAGATCCGATGATTTGGAGCAAAATTTGTCAAGTCAATATTGAAGAGCAGCATTGTTGGCAAAGTAGACTTCTAGAGAAAGTAGGATAGAGTGAAAATAAGAAAATTTGTTATATGAAAATTTGGCAAATACAATGGCATGGAATAATGTCCCTAACAAGCTCTAGATAACTGGCATTTGTAATGCAGACAGGCATTGTCATCTGGAGTAGTCTTCTTGAAATGCAACATCAAGGTCTGAGTTCTGGACAGTAAACTTCAGCAGTAATGGTCACATCCCTCACAAGAAATTCATAGCAGCCAATGTCTTCTTTGACCTATCAAAGACACAGCATTATGAACGAACATCAACTTTTGAACAGGGAGTTACTTCCTCCTTGGAATTTGACATAAAGGCATGGCTATTTTTATCATCAGTAATAACTTAGGGCAAAAATGATCAATGCTGTTGAGGGATTGAATGATGATTTTTTATTACGAATCAATGACTACCATTAACAAATGGACTGTATGTAGATCCACCTCAGGATTCTAGATGTGTTTGAATTTATATTAATGAAGTACTCCTTGTGTTTCCTCTCTCCTCACTAGTTCAGCTAGAAATGCCCCTAACTAAGCAGACAGGAAGCTCAAGAGGAGTACTTCATTAATATAAGTTCAAACATTTCTGCGATTATTAGGAGGGTGTACACATAAGTTTAACAAATGTTCTACACTTAATAATAATAAGAAGACAAAGAAGAAGAGCAAAAACAACATTTGGCTACATTTCATTTACAACTGTTATACAAGCATTTATTTTCAACTTGTATGCAGCAACTCCTCCCATTTATCTTCTGTAAACTCAGATAAAATGACAAAATCATCAGCAAGTATGCTTCTATGAAGGCTATTTTGTAACTAAGAACCAGTTATCCATATATTTTAAAATCCTGCATGTTCTTTAGTGCATGCACATTGAATCCAAGCATCCCCTGCACACAAACACACTTGCTGCACACTGGTACTGTGTTGCTGCCTCACGGTGTGCAGTGGAACTCATTAAGTCGATCGAGCAGCCTACCACGTGCGAGGTATGGTCAGTTATCCGGTTCTTGACATTTGGAAATGCACCACAGGTAGAGATTTATCATGAGATCTGTGAAGTATATAGCCCCAATGCCATGAGCGATGAAAAAATCTGTAAGGAAGTTCGAGAGAATGTGCATTACAGCCTACGCTCTGGTCAACAATCTCTGATCAGCGACGATATTGTGCAAAACGTACATACTACCCTTCATGCAAACAGATGGTTCACAATATCCTCTATGTCGCTTCACTTTCCACATGTTTCAAGGTCAATTCTCTAAAAAATTGTGTCAGAGAAGTTGGACTACAGAAAGGAATGCAAATGGTCAGTTCCAAAGATATTGACCGAGGAACACAAAACGAAGAGACGGATAACAATAAATTTAGCTCAGTATTGTGCGGCCTCGACAAAACTCCACTGCACAATTCAGAATAAATGTTGTGGCACTGACCTTACGCCTAGTAATTACCATCTCTTCCTTCATCTGAAAAGGTTCCTTCCCAGCAAACATTTCCACACAGACGAGAAAGTGAAAACAACAGTTTAGACATGATCTTCATCACAGGCGGCAAATTTCTATGATGAGGGTTTAAGAAACTTACCTCATAATATGACAAATGTTACAACGTAGGAGACTATGAGGAATGGTATCTAAATGTGTATAGAATCAGACGAAACATAAATCGCCCAGGAATATTCAGCAGTTTTTATTTTCTAGTAAAATCGTGCTTACTTAAAAAATAGCCCTCATAATTTCCTTCCCTTGGACTTTGATTAGTTTTTCAAATTTTCAAATTTTTCCTTCATTATCTAAAACCTAACCACACGCAAAAATAAATATCAGATGGAACCTGCCTTACTCTTTAATTCAGAAAATGTATACAGTGAAACCTCATTAGCGCGTTCCCCATTAACACATTTTTCCACTTCAAAGTCATGATTCTCATCGCATTAAATCTACATAAAAATACCTCTGTTATTGCGTCACGAATTTTCGCTATTACCGCTTAGTACGATCACATTCTTCCTAGCCCTTGTGAAACAAATGTTATTTCCAACTCGGGTAAGATCCGTCACCACAGTTGCACGATTCTGGAAAATGGCCATAAATTCTTGAACCTCACAGGATAAGTTGCACCTTCGGGAGCAAGCCGTTAGCCTCAGGAATGTTGTGTTGTTTGCTGGTTAGCAGCAAGATTGAGAGTCTATTTGTGCTTGTATTTCGCATTCCATTCAGAAGTTAGAAATTTGTTTTGTGTTGAGTGGTACAGTGAAGTGTAGCGAATATTTTGTTGTGAGATACGGTAGCCTATATCTGGATTAAGGACATATAAACGTACCTATTGCATTATGAATTTTCGCTATTGCCGCTTACTACTAGTACCATGACATTTTCCCAGCCCTGAAAATGTTATTTGTCATCCCTTGTGAAAGGAACCTGATTTACAACTCGGGTAATGCCGTTACCACAGTTGCATGATTAAGGAAAAAGTGAGCCTATTTGTGCTTGTATTTTGCATTCCATTCAGAAATTAGATATTTATTTTGTGTTGAGTGGTACAGTGAAATATTGTCGCGTGATACGCTAGCTTATATCTGGATTAGGAATATAATCATGTGAAACTGACTAGTGCGGTGCATACTTGTCCCTGATAGCCTAGTTATGGATACGGAAAAAAAAAAAAAAAAGTCATGAAATTCCTTACTAATGAATACAAAATTAAAATCTTTCAGAAAGTGGACTGGCATCTGCATCCTTAAGCGCACAGAGGTCACAAATGTTGAACTTGCACCTTCCAGTTTCGACTCTATCATTTGACTTGGTCGAAGTTTTTCAAAATAGCAGTCAAAGTCATTCCTCCTGATTCCTCCCGATTGCACATGGTTATGGCCTTTCCCTAGCAGAATAATTTATTCCATATGGCCTTTAATATAAGCATTCATCAAAGAGGTTCAGTGGCTGGACGGAGGCTATTTATGCGGAAGATCAAGAAGAAGACAAAGAATAAGATCAAGTGTAACCTCCAATTCACTGTCTAAGAGTGCGACCAGAAAATAAGGTTTTAAAACCCACTGCTCCGAAATAAAAGGCTTCTACTAACATTTGATTTAGAAAGAGTGTGATCTGCAATAATACTTGGATATTTTTATTGGCCCTGAGCATATGTATTCATATTTGTTGCATGGAGTTTTTCCACACCTTTCAGTGCACTTGTTTTTTATAAGCCCCAGCAAGAAGGTTTTCATATTTGTTCTCTCATGTTTTTCATGCCTTTTAATACTTTCCTCTCATCTTTAGAAATGATGGATATATTTTTCACTGTACCCACGGATACACAAAGTAAAATGCACCCATGTGAAAAAAAATCATATCTAATGTTTCCATACCTCTGTTGGATAGTTTTTATTCATATATTCAGTAGTACGTTTTATTGCTTAACATGTTCATTTTTGTTGTCCCCTGCAAAAACGTCTTAACGAGGTTTTACTATATTTTAATACACACAAATTAATTTCTTGATCTCATACACGAAAATCCATCATTATGTATGATGCTGCTTTCTGAGAGTAGGACAACAGTTAATCACAGCACCCTTCTGAGAAGTTGATAAAGAGATTTTAAAAATCTTCGGCATTCAGGCAGAAGAACTAAGTCCATTTTTTATAAATTTGAGTTACAATGCACTACTGGGGGAAAGAAAACACGTTCTACATGATGGTGTGGTCGTAATGAACCGTTTTGGGGTTACAGGTACCCTACCTTCTAATGTGAAGTCCATTTTTGAAGATGGTTGTCCAGGCAAAAGTGTCTAAGTGGACTTTATCACTTAATACGTAACATAGTAGAAGGCATTGCAAACAGAACTAGCCCAAAAAGTGTGATAGCCTCGCAGTAATATAGAATCATATATCACTGATTTCTTAAAACCCATTTATTTCAAAACTGTGTTTTTGGACTTAGTAACTTCTGCCAGAACGCCAACGAAATATCAATCCAACATACCTGGAATGGATTCATCATGTTCCTTTACTAATTCTGCAGAAATGCAATACCCAGGGCTCTGCTGCTTAACAGCCTGCACGATGCAGCTGTACCAACTATCACTATCTAATACCTCACACTGGTTAACAGCAATTACCCGGTCACCTTGCTGGAGGCCAGTTGGACCCATAACTGGTGAACCCTACAACATTACATTATACCAATATTAAACATAAAATTAA
Source organism: Anabrus simplex (assembly GCF_040414725.1). Classification (NCBI taxonomy): domain Eukaryota; kingdom Metazoa; phylum Arthropoda; class Insecta; order Orthoptera; family Tettigoniidae; genus Anabrus; species Anabrus simplex. The sequence continues at coordinate 1,546,393,760 of NC_090265.1, forward strand.
ACTTACATATAAAACAATAATTCTATGAATTAGAATCTATGTTCATTTATAGACAGAAATAAAGAATGTACCTAATTTATAATGCAAGTGATGTTCCCTTTGAGCTTTTTTTTTTTTAAATATCAAGTGCTAATTGTACAATATTTTCAGTATCATTTGCTCAGTGGCTTAGCTGCTGGCTTCCCATTCGGAAGGTTGGGGTTTGAATCCCAGTCATTTTGGGTTGAGATTTTCATCTCAAAAATCACATGGTGTTAGTAAGGGCATCCAACCTTAAAACCCCCAGCCAAAACCAAAGTGAGCCTAGGTGGCTCCAGTGACCCCAGAAAAACTGGGATAAGCTGTTATTTTCAGTCTTTAAGGTAATCGTTATATATGAAATTCTTACTATATTATTATATACGAGTTGAAAACATACAAATTTACAGTTAATGTACAAGTCAGTTTGACATATACAAATCATGACGTGAGATCATTTTACACATGCCCAGTATTTTGCAATGTCCAAGGCACTCGGAGTGGCTTGTAGGATATCATCCTCAGTGCAAGATGTTGGGCACAATGGGCACTGAAGCACATGGCTTGTTCTTGTCCGCATTCACTTCAATCTCTTCAAGTTATCCCTGGATGTTCTCACTCCTGATTCGAAGCCTGTTCAGGGACTTTCACACAAGCCAGCTTTCATTACGTCCAGCTGGTAATGGCTCAGCTGCTGGTATCTGTCTGCAGAGATAAGGCATCCTCTTCTTCCACAGCTCCAGCCTTACCTTCTGTAGTGAGACTGTAAGCACCTCAGATGTCCTCAAGAAGCTTTTCTGGAATCTCATCCGTTGCTGAGCAGGACTATGTCCATGCAGTGGGCCGGCACTGTTCTGTTTCACTTTAAGCATCTCCCTGTTGGCAGCTATTTCTCTACGTACACAGGGTGGCACCATTTCAGCCAGGTAATAGAGCTTATCTGTCGCAGTAGGCTTTAAGTAACTTGTAATCAACCTGCAGGTTTCATTGAGGACCGTATCTACCTGTCTGGCATGAGACGAACTGTACCAGACTGGAAAAGCATATTCAACAGAAGAAAAACTGTTCCATTGCTGAAGTTTGACTGTCTGAAGATGGGAGTCCCAGTGCAACCCTGCCAATTTGTGAATAAGACTGTTTCATGTGAAGATTTTCATCTTGCTATTCTTACATAACAGCTCTATCAAGGGTCACTCCCAGGTATTTTGGAGTGTAACAGTGCTGCAATTGGATACCTGGCCATTCTAGATGTAACTCATGATGAGCTTCCCTATTTCTTAAATGGTGGGCACATACTTGTGTCTTAGAATAATTGGGTCTGATATGGTTCTAACTGTAGTACCTTGACAGATTTCTAAGTGCAGTTGTCAGATTTTTCTCCACGGGTTCAAAGCTGGAGCCTTGTGCACTAAGGGCTGGGAGCCAGATGATGATGATGATGATGATGATGATAAGACTGGTAATGTTTTGTGGGGAAGGAAAAGGCAATGAGAGTTGCATGACCAGGACTGGTGTTCACGTCACTCTGACTGCTACCAGGTCCGTCCCATGGGCAGGGCAAGGTTGCAAATAGTATTTAAACATATAATATAATACTGCATTGTATCGTACAGTATAGCTTGCATATTATGAAGTAGATTGTTAAATTATTTTTAGTACACTTTCCATTTGTATTAAATATTTAGTGACATGCAAAGGTCAAAACTGGCACAAAACTGGGGAAGGCTGATTTTGATGTTGTAACGCTGATGAAAGGAGTTAAGGCTCCCGAATGTACATATAAAACAGGGTAAAAATCAATTAATTAATTAATATGTCATTTGCTTTACGACCCACTAACTACTCTTTTACAGTTTTCGGAGACGCCGAGGTGTTGGAATTCAGTCCCACAGGAGTTCTTTTACGTGTCCGTTAATCTACAGACATAAGGCTGACGTATTTGAACACCTTCAAATACCACCGGATTGAGCCAGGATCGAACCTGCCAAGTTGGGGTCAGAAGACCAGCGCCTCAACCGCCTGAGCCACTCAGCCCGGCAAGGTAAAAACCAAATACTGTAATATATTGACAGGGCGGATAAACAATCACCCATATACATTATTGTTAAGAATCAGTACGGACCAATTAAGGACCGATAATGGTCAAGCTTTATTACATGTTATGAGTCTCATTATGATAGCCGTATTGGAGTACAGAATGTAAAAGTTTCAAACAAATTTATTAAAAAACCACCATTCCAATACTTTACAATCTTTAAGTTTAAGATACAAATATTACATATATGTTAAAATGGGACATGTTCCGCTTAGGCTTTGTAAGGATCTTCAGCCATACTTAATCTTAAGCTAAGTCAGGGCCCCGAACTGGGTTCCTCATTAAAGTATAAAGATTTAAACTTAAAGATTGTAAAGTATTGGAATGGTGGCTTTTTTAATAAATTTCTTTCAAACTTTTACAACGGTCAAGTTTGTTGTATTACAAAATAATTTATTCATGTTGAATATGGAATTTTCACCTACTTCACTGGCTCCACAATTTACTTTCACCCCACGCCCCGCAAACTGACAGGCCAGCCCTGACGGTTAATACGCACCTGAAAATGGCTGACAAGAATTGTTTTTCTTTTGAGGAGTAGTTGCTAGAGCATGTAAGGGTTTACAAAACATCCAACCATATGAAAGACAGCAAGATGTCAAGATGCCTTTTTGAGAATGGTTTAATATAGTTCCATTGAAAAAAAAAAAGGACTGCTTCCCTGAGGAAGACGGGGTGGGGGAGGGATGAGCAGGTAGGTAGGTATGTAGGTTTGTAGAAGACCAACAGCAGAAGAAAAAAAGAAATGCTTGGAGTTATGTTGTGATATTTTACTGTAGTCAACTGAGTAATCCATTAGTGAAATCCATTCGCAAACCTTTGTATGTATTGAAATCAGCTGTCTGACCACATGAGAAAGGATTTATCTCAAAGACTATTCACCCAATCTAGATGATTCAGCTGTCGGATATGGACACAAGAGGCACATTAAACTCTCTTGGAAAAAATGTTCAGATGAACATTGGAGCAAGGAAATTTCTTACTTCACTGAAGAAACTGAACACAACCCACTAAATGTGATGATATGGGTAGGCATGACATTACACCACCTGTTCATGAACTTATATTTCTGAAGAAACCGTGAATGCTGTATTACAAACTCTGACTACTTCACTCTGCTGATTAGACAAGGATCTAATGAATGAAGTGTGGGTACAGCAGGATGGGACTCCAGTCCACTCTGACCTTTCCCTGTGTGACTTATTAAATTAAAAAATTCCAAGAATGCTGGATTGGCCAAGGCTCTCGAACATCTCCCTCCAACCTCTAATGCCTCCACATACTGCAGACTTAGAATGGCCCAATCTCATTTACTTCCTTCAAGACATCATTTCGTCATTTTTCTTTAGTATATCTTGTGTTACAAACCATGCTGCTTTTTGCTTCCTGTACTATGTGATGACCTTGAAGAACATTAAAGAATGCCATATAAGTTTAATAATGATCCCCTATAGGAGTGTCATCTTCCATGAAAAAAAATTGTGTAGTAAAGAATCCACTAGTATAAGTCACCTAATCACAGATGTTCTTTGAAGGTAAAGCATTTGAGTGCAAAGAAGTCATTCCCGATATTACGAAACTGTTACATGTTGCAGCAAAACAAAAACAAAACATTGACCATCCAATCAGTTAGAAGGGATTATTGTTACTAGCTGCAGGATGAATCAGCTCATCGACATGATTCTGTCTAACTGGAGACAGGCGATCAAATAACCAAATAATCTAAAGCCTTTTTTTTAAAGATATATACATACTCATTAAAGACTGTTTTGCCTTTCAGTGCTCAGTCTGCAAGCCCCTGTGAATTTACAAAACACCACCACAATCCTCTATTTGTAACTAGCTCTGTGGTCTTGATTAGTTCTCGACCTCTTATCCATAAATCTTTTAATCTTACCATTGGTGCCTCTACTTCTCTTATCTTCCATGACTGAGTCCATTATTCTCCAAGGTAACCTATCTTCCTTCATTTGCCTCACATGATCCCACCACCAAAGCCAGTTTATGTGTATAGCTTCATGAACCGAGTTCATTCCTAAATTAGCCTGTACGTCCTCATTCCAAGCACCCTCCTGCCACTATTCCCATCTGTTTGTACCAGAGATTGTTCTTTCTACTTTCATGTCTGTTACTTCAATTTATGAATAAGACATCCCGCGTCCACGAAGCTTTCACTCCCGTAAAGCAAAGCTGGTCTGAAAAACAGAGAACTTGCTGCATTAGCTTTGCTGCACCTTGATACTGTCTCACTTACTATACTATCATCCTGGGAAAATACACATCCTAAATACCTGAAATGATCCAACTATTCCAGTTTAGAATTCCCAACCTGACATTACTTTAGTCTTGAAAAGGCTAATTTTCATATCATACTCATTACACTTATTTTCAAGTTCCAAGATAGTCGACTGCAGGCTTTCAGCACAATCTGCCAATAAGACCAAGCCGTCAGCACAGGCCAAAATGTTTACTGCATTTCCACCTAAATTAATCCCTCCATGCCCCTTTATACTTTTCAGTAGAAGATCCATGTAAACTATGAACAACAAAGGTGAAAGATTACTGCTTTGTCTAACACCTGTAAGTACCTTGAACCAAGAACTATTTCTACCATCAATTGTCATCGCAGCCCAATTATCAACATCAATGCCTTTCCAAAAATGGCTTTCACGGCCGTAGATCTAAAAATCACAGGAATAAAACCAGCTTTTGGATAGTTAGGCCATGTGCGTTTGCAGAGTTCCACCCAGACATGCCATTCGGGCTCATCAGTTGGACTGGCACGCACCTCCAAGATTCTGCTCAGCAGAGACAGACCAACTGCGTGGTCCTGCCATGTCAGCAAATAGGGATTGCTAACCTGCTAAAGGAGAAATGAATTCTCTGTTTTCAAAAATATGTACTCCCCATGGAGATACAATTTCAAAAATGGTTTTCACATGCGTAGATTTAAAAATCACGGGAATAGAACCAGCTTAGGGTGATTAGACCGTGTGTGTTTGCACAATTTCGCCGGCACGTGCCTAGGATTTGTGAGGGTCATTTTTTGTAAAGGCAGAGACATTTACTGTTAAAAAACTTTCTTCATCTTATCCCGGTTATTTCTGGGGTCATTTGAGCCACCCGCTCTCATGATGATGATGATGATGATGATGATTGTTGTTGTTTAAAGGGGCCTAGCATCTAGGTCATCGGCCCCTAAAGGCACAAGATGGAACAATATTGTATCCACTAACTAGAATTTAAAACAAATGAATATGAAAAATGATTATGAATTTAAAATAATCAGTGGATCTAATTCACAATGCTTTATTTTCTCATAAAATCTATATATATAAAATAAGATTTTTGTCTGTACATTGCTCAGCATTTGAAAAGAATGGTATTTCTGTATTGGTCATGTCCACAGTAACAAGCAAATATACTTTTTACTTTTCCGTAATTTCTGTCTGTCTGTCTGTCTGTCTGTCTGTCTGTCTGTATTGTGACTGTTCATCACATCGTCAAGAGCATGTTATGGTACCCTGCAGTTTGAATATGCCGTTTCCTATGCGATTCTACGACAAATAGAGCCCAAATTAGCACAGTTTACCCACCCCGGAACACGAGTGGCTCGCCGCTAGCCCGAGAGGCCAAGGTCTCGTTGTGCGCAAGTAGCAGAAACAGGTCTTGCGCGCACTCGTAACTTAAAAGCGCTCCTTTTCCGAGGGACAGAGAAAGGACGAGGCACGCCATGCAAAACAGAAGATGCAGGTCACGAAGCACTGCTTTCAACCCTGGAAATAGTATATCTCTGTAGGTTTCCCTGCATATTCACTAGTACCAATCCACTGTCTTCAGCTGTCTTTGATAATAATAATAATAATAATAATAATAATAATAATAATAATAATAATAATAATAATAATAATAATAATAATAATAATAAAAAAAGTTGTGAGGTACGTGATGGATATTTACGAGTTAAGGCTCATAAGAATCCCTTAATTTTATGCCATTTTATAACACTAAGAAGTGTTTTACATAATTGAAATAATAATGAATACACAGTAAATGAGGGTGCAGCCAGATGGTATCCAAATGTTGAAAGTGGACGAGAGGAAGCCCAAGAAATCCCAGAAGCTCAGACTCCACCTACACTGAATTACCAGATGACGCTTTCAAGATTATGGACAGACCCACGATATGATCGTAATGAAAACAGATCAGTGAGAAGATGAGTGCATAAGCTTTAATTTGATACCTCAATCACTGTTGAGAACCATTTATTAGCAGAACGAAGTCTAGCAAAGAGGCGTGGCCTACCCTCACCATTCACGCCAGATAGATATAAGGGATGAGATTTGAGGCAGTGGTGCATACTTATTCTAATACATATACTAATACTTGTACTTGCTTGGTGATACGTTAGATGTTCATAGTTGATGTTCATAATACTTGTGTGGTGGACAACATTCTTTGTCAGACTGTGATATTATAAAATGGTGACTCAATAATTATTCGTGAGTGGTTACGAGATTGATAATACTTTCCAATGAAGTAATTCAAAGGTAGTGTGCATATAAGGTTACCGCTAAAGAATTCACAAGGGACAGTACGAAGCCGTGAGTATAGTTATATGTGTGACGTGTGAGGAGGTGTGTTGAACCGTACGTGAGTGAAATAAATGCAGTTCGATTGCAGTAAGCTATACTGCCATATAACTAAATGTACGGATATAATAATACTGAGGGAGTAGTGTAGGAGGTCTATAACTGTGTGTTATTCAGAAGAGCAAATTGGGAGAAGGAATGAGCGACTTATTGGCAATAATGTTGAAAGGGGCGGCGTCTGCTAGGCAACCCCAAATGCAGTAGAATCTGTTCAACCCATGACTAGTGCTGTGAGTCAGGCCAACTTAAAACCACATCTGTTTAAAGTAACAGTGTATATCCGGTGACAGTAACCAGCCAGTAAGAGCCTAAAGTGCTGAGATTGCACTAGATATGCAAATAAGTGAGTAGTAGCGGGCGACATGAACAATACCGTTACTAGATTAGAGTGCTCGAGCCGATGGGTATCTCTAATCATTATAACTATAATTTGTGACGTAAAATGTAGCACAATTATAATCAGCAAGGTCTCCTCATTTGTGTACTTCAACCAGTGACATCATCATCATCCGAGGAAGGAGACTACAAGCAGGTTGCCTGTAATCGTCCTACGCGTTGTGGAACTTCCAGAACATCCAACACTGAACGAGAACCCAGCCGATATGCAAGTGACTCATCAGCAGCTGAACCCTGGAGTCTATGCTGTTGAAGCTGCCGTGATGTTCGCTTAGATCCACGTGTCTACCTGCCCGAGAGAGCTGTCCATGATGCAGAAAGTGATGAGTACCATTTTAAGTTTTACTGCACGAAGTTGCATCTTTTAATTAAATGTAAATAAGTAACTTGCATGTAAATACTTCAGAATGTAGTTTAGCGTTTCGCTGTTTCAAAGAGATGGTAATAGTTGTTTGTTAGGGTTTTATAGAGATTTTTCTTCAGGGTCGGATGATCATTTTTATTTTTTTCAATAGGGGAAAGGTAGTGCATGTTATAATTAAGGCCTTAGATTAACTTAAGTGTGAAGCGTATAATGTTGAAAGGGTTTTTAATATTCAGTAAAATGATTCCAGCTATCATCATTTCATAAATCAGCATGAGTCGTCAAAAGATTCTAAGATTATTTATTTTGCACTTCACACATGAGTTAGACAGTTTCTTCCATGTAATGTAAGATTGCTGGACCAGAAGATGGAGAAATTACAGCGGGGTGTAACCGTGGTTTATTTAGCTCACAAGTGTTAATGTATATTTGTCCCGAAGGGTAGGATTTCTTTTTTAAGTCTGCATGTGTTTGATACAACGTGAGAGCGGGCGGAGCTGTTTACGCAGATTGTTGTCTAGGTGCGATGTAATGTGAGAATATGAATTTCCCTAAATGAGTGATGAGTGCGAGCATAATTCTGCACCAGGGATATGATTAAGGCCAAATTAGAGCCGATATGTGATAACGACTAATTTATGGTCCGCTGTCAGGACGGCTGGAGCAAAATACTTGTCCTGCCACAATGAGGAACACATTGCTCGCAAGCTCGCTTTCCATTCTCGATATAACAATCACATGCCATCATTTAGAGATTATCACCGTCGGATAGATTCACAGTTCCCTGAGATGAGAGAATTGCCCTCCATTTTATTCACATTAAATTAAATTGTATAGGGATTACAGGTGGACTACACACCACACGTTGTCAGAGAAGCTTGGGTTCATTCCCAGGCAGCAGCGGAAGTTATGCCCAGTGTTGCCAACTGCTGATGGACTGTACCATCTATGATTCGTCATGTGAATATGAAGTACATTATTGTTTTGTCTTTATTTCAGGCAGTGATGATTAATATGTTTTATTGTAATGGTTTCGTTTCACTATATGTATTGTTCCAGGAAACAACATTGTTTAAATGTGTTGTTTGTGAATTAGTGTTTATGTGATATCCTGATGAAACGTGTGCCATATAAGATTTGATGATTTATTAGATACTCAGATAGATTTTCCAAGCGAATGCTGTGGTACGACTTTCATGTGTCTTGAAATACGCTCATAATTCTTTGTCATACACCTCAGTTAACTTGATACTAGGGTATCGTAACTTGTTATTTAAAATATGTTAACTCACGATATAAACAAGACGAAACATCGCAAGATATGCCTTTGCTTAATTATCTTTATGTACAGTGATATAAGTGCATAATGTGACAAGTGCTTTCGATAGTTAAATAGTCAGAGAATAGCCTTCTCAGGTTTATAAAGCTATTGAATGTAATGCAGATCTAGAAAACAGACCAGAAAGACATTGGATTACTCAAGAAAACTTGAAGTGTAAATAATTTCATGTATTTTAATGGTGTGGCGTATCTGTGCAGATAGTATACATGTGCTTTCTTAGCTATTAAATTTATGTTGTGAAAGATAGATTCATTCTTCTCATTTCTTAGTTTAGTTGTATTTCTCTCATTGTTAAGGTTCCTCTACTATAGAGATAACTAGTATATTGCCCTTTTCTGAATGGTCCACTGATCCGTAATGCTCTCCTGAGCCCAGCCGCGGACATACTGTAGTAGGGGTGATGGGACTTCGATCCCAGGCTTGTTTGAAGCTCTCATCAAGGGTGCTCCATCCTGATATATTTATATGCCACAACATTTTATTTATATACTGAAGCCTTGGACAGGTTCAGTATGTATGTATGTATGTATGTATGTATGTATGTACACGCATCACGAGAAAACGACTGAAGAGAAGTTTATAAAAATCAGTATGTAAAGTCAGGGAATAAGCCACTACAATGTAGGCTATAAACGATTTTATTCACGCTGAGTGAAATTGTAGTTTCGGGGAAGGCCTAAAATTTAATCCTCATTTATATTATTAGTGTTCCTATCGATAAATACTACATAACTAAAGTTATATAGAATTAAATTTCTGATCACTTATGTCTTATACACTTTTACCGTACCAGTTATGATAACACAGATATTCAACACTATGTACTTTTGTTGCTAAGTCTATATCAACGCCGAACCACGAAAAAATGGGTTAATAGAATGTAATGAAAAATGGTATATAGAGATGGGGAATAAGAAACTACAGTCTAAGCTATAAACAATTTTATTCACCCCGGATGATATTGCAGTTTAGGGGAAGGCAGAAAATTTAATTTTTAAATACCTATATTATTGGTCAATCAATCAGTCACTACTAATCTGCATTTAGGGCAGTCGCCCAGGTGGCAGATTCCCTATCTGTTGCTTTACCAAACTGACCTAAGATATGATTAGCTAAGATGTATTGAAAAGTGCTAAATTACAAAAGTTATAGAGAATACAATTTCCGATAATTTATGTTTTAATCAGTTTTACCGTACCGACTATGATAAGAGTGGTATTTCAGAGTCGGAAGAAAACTAAATGTGAAGGCCTACAATATCGAAAGCGCACTATATTGACCATGTTCTTTGTCTCTTATGCTGCGACTCAACTACAATAGATGGGATTACTGCTGTGTACCGAGTATACCAGCCTGACTGAATACTGGCAGGAAATAGCTGTGGAGTTAGAAAACGTTCTTCTTTAGCGTGCCATTCCTCTGGTTCACACATTTTCTGATACTGCTGGTACGTAAAACACTGGTTCATCATAGTATTCCAGCTATTCGATCCCTACTCTGACGGGCTGTTTTGAATGAGCAGCATGCACACTTAAGGCAGAGGCTCATTTAGTAGTAGTATGACCTGGTCTGGAAGTACAATTAAGGCATATTCCAAATTATAGCACCACAACTCACTAAATAACTAAGAAATCAACCCTGGAAAGAGCTGTTTCTTAAGAAAAGCTTCTTCCTCATCACTTTTATTAAATTCTACATTCATTTTATTCTAAATTAGCAGTGAAGTGGGGTTTCTTCTTTGGCTTGGAGGAAAAATTTGCCTCCAAGTCAGAAAGATTTTTCTGCCGCTAGTGTAGTGAATTGAGATTTTCCGACTCATCGGGTACTCCTACGAAACAGCTGGGACTCTCCACTATTCGACACACACACACACACACACACACACACACACACACACACACACACACACACACACACACACACACACACACACACACACACACACACACACACACACACACACACACACACACACACACACACACACACACACACACACACACACACACACACACACACACACACACCCACCCCCCTCTCAGCTGTAAAAAATGGAAGAGCATTCACGGATCACGACTATCTGCGGCTTGATCATTCCAGCTCGGAACTTTAGACTGTTAGACCGGTAGCGAAGTAATGTTCGTTAAAAGTGATCGGGTATTTCATATGAAGGCAAGCGGGCCTACCACTGCAATGAAAATTCCCTAACCCAGTCTTCATAAGAGAAAAGACGTTTGATGACTTCCCCAACGCGTTTCTCGAGTAACGTTAAGAGCTATGCATTTTAATATAATCTTGCTCACAACATGTACACTACCTAGCCTAGAATTCTGTATACAATGTAGAATTCCATAGCGAAAGCTGACTCTGTGGATCAGTGGTAGAGTGTCAGCCTCCGGATCCCAAGATAGCGGGTTCAAACCCGGCAGAGGTAGTCTGATTTTTGAAGGGCGGAAAAAAGTCCATTCGACACTCCATGTCGTACGATGTTGGCATGTAAAAGATCTCTGGTGACACATTTGGTGTTTACCCGACAAAATTCATTAAATCTAAGCCATAGACGCCCAAGAGAGTTTCGGTTGACTCTGTCTGCCATCTAGTGCGCCTAGAGTAAAACGGAACGTCAAAATTGATGAGCAGACAGCCAGATGGCGTCAAATTAAAATGTCTGCACACGGTAGCTGAGGCCATACGATTATTATTATTATTATTATTATTATTAATATTCCATAGCGAAACACAGCTATATCAGCTAGTTATAGAAAATAAAGATTACAGTGGAATAAGACATTGCTTTGAAATACAGTCAATATATATACAACGTAATTCAAATTAGAAGTTACAATAACATATTAAAATACACAAGCATAATCTAAAACAGAGTCAACCGAATAAAACAAAGTTAACAATAACATAAAAATTAATAGAAAATATTTTTTATACACAATAAAACAGGCTACTATACCTCATAAAACAGATGATGAGGTCTATTGACTGCTCGTCATCTCATAGGATGAGGGAGATGGTACTTGGATGTTTTAGACTACGGCGCAAATCGGCCAGGTCCACGCACTCCATAAGAATGTGTACCACAGTTAGATGACTGCTGCAAGTACACACCAGGGTCCTTTGTCCTTCAGTAAGTAGGACTGCGTTGCTATGCCTTGGCCAATCCGAAGACGACATAATACCACTACTTCCCTCCGATAAGCCCGAAGGGATGTCTTCCATCCTTTTATCCTTTTATCGCTCTTAGCTTATTTGAGAGAGGAGTGGCCTGCTTGACCAGATGTCTCACATGAAATTGAATATCACTGGCTAGAACCTTGTAAGGCAACGGGTCAAAGTGACCGCCTCCTTGGTAGCCCTATCAGCTAATTCATTTCCCTCTACCCATGTGACTTGCGAGCCATAAGAATGTGATTCTGGTGCTAGCATCTCAACACCTGGCCAGCAGGTACTGGATATGCTGCACAAGAGGGTGGCGAGGAAAACATATTGCTATTGGTTTTACGCCACACTGACACAGATAGGTCTTATGGCAACCATGGGATAGGAAAGGCCTAAGAGTGAGAAGGAGCAGCCCCAGCATTTGCCTGATGTGAAAATGGGAAACCACGGAAAACCAACTTCAGGGCTGCCAACAGTGGGGTTCGAACCCACTATCTCCCAGATGGAAGCTCACAGCTGCGCACCCCTAACCGCGTAGCAATACACGAAACAAAAACTAGAAGACTCCATTAGATAGAACGATCTTTGAATTATTTCCTGTCATGTGCAATGTGTGTACATTCCGGGAATACTTGAACAGACCTGGTAAACACACTAACGAGCTCAAGGAGTCTGTACACAGCAGAAAATGTTTGCACTCATTACACAGCGTGTACCACAGAGCTTTACATATAGCATAGAGCTCTGCTGTGTACACACTACAGGCTTCTGAGGGAGGGAAAAGAAACCTGACAACGAACACACAGCCTACTTTCGTTTCTTCCCTCGAACCATCCGTGTAAACAACTACTGAATCTAGATACCGGCCAACAATGGACAGGAAGAGCCTCCGACGAATGAAGCCACCCAGGCCTATTTTGGTTTTGGCCGGGGATGCTCTTTCCAATGCCACATGATTCTTGATATGAAAATCTTGACCCAGCATCGACCGGGATTCGAACCTTAGTCTTCCGGGTGGGAAACCAAAAGCTAAGCCTCACATTCATTTATTGTTAACAATGGGGAAAAATGTTTGAATTCTGAGAATAAGGTGGAACTTAAAGCCAGGAGCTGTCCCACACATTTTTTCAAACATACCGTCCAATGAAACGAGAGTTATTCAAAGAACATATTGGTCATGACAACATTTATGGAGGAAAGTATTTTTACGCATTTTTGGACAGCACAGACTCTATTGTTGTCAGACCCACAGAATTTGGATGCAGCGGTAATCACAGATATGACCTTGAGTGAAATTAGTGTTTCGTTATACTAAGTGGTGCTTCTACTTCCCCACAAAAGAAATAAGGAAAGAGTTGCTATCGTCCAAATCAGTGAAATTGTCCTGGAAGTTCTCCAAGGTTTCGGACAGCTAAAATATTCATGGGCAAGTTAAAACTTATAATGTGAAATGCATAGTAGTTTCAACTATATTTTAATACTTTGTGAGTCATTTCAGAATTACTATTCAAATATTTTCAGAGGACAACGTTAAGCCACTAAATTAGTGTGTTTACCAGTTCTATTCAAATATTTCCGGAATGTACACAAATGGCACGTGACGGGAAATAATTCAAAGATGTCTAATGGAGTCTTCTAGTTTTTGTTTTGTGTATTGCTGTGCCCATTTACTGTATTAAAGCGAGCAGCATGGTGTAGCCATGGCAACACTAGCGCAGTCTGTCACCGCTGCCTATTAAGTATGAGAGAGCACTCACTTCCTCTTTTCATACACTATGCCTTTCAGATGTTGATCCATGTTTTAAAGTGTGAACAACAAAGTCTAACCGCTATAACTATCTTGAACCAAGAACTCATTCTACTATCACTTCTCACTGCAGCACAATTGTTGACATAAATGCCTTTGATTGCCTGTAATAACCTCCCCCTTATACCAAAATCCCTCATTATGGCTAACTTCCTTCTCCTTGGTATTCTGTCATTTGCCTTCCATAGATATACGTAACATACAGTAACTGTCTATTTCTCTCATAGCATTTTTCAATTACTTGGCACACACTGAAAATGTGGTCCTGACAACTCTGCTGTGATCTGAAACCACACTGGTTTTCATCTAACTTCCTCTCAAACTTTGATCACACTTTCTTTCCCAAAATGCGTGTACCTTGTCCTGGTATATTGATCAATGAAATACCTCAATAGTTGTTGCAATCCTTCCTGTTCCCTTGCTTATAGATGCAATTACTGCTTTCAGTCAATCAGAAGATTTAAAAAACCAAACCCCATGGCGCAACAGCCCCGAAAGCCTGCAGATTATGAGGTATCATGTGGTCAGCATGATGAATCCTCTCGGCCATTTTTCTTGGCTTTCTAGACCAGGGCCGCGATCTCACCATCAGATAGCACCTCAATTATAATCGAACGTAGGCTAAGTGTACCTAAACCAGCCTTCAGATCCAGGTAAAAATCCTTGGCATATCTGGGAATCAAACCCAGAGTCTCCGGATAAGAGGCAGGTATGTTATCCCTACACCACAGGGCAGGCCAATAGGAAGGTACCATACCAAAATTCCATGCTAATCATATTACTTTATGAAGCTTATTTTATGAAGCTGTTTCATCCCTACCTTCCTGCTATATTTCACCATTTCAGGTCTAATTTCATCTATTACTGCTGCTTTATGACAATATAGTTTATTGACCATCCTCTCTATATCCTTCGAGCGGGCCATCTTTGGTCTCCTCCCTATGAATCTGATTGTCCGTGCCTTCAAGAGATGAACTTCCTTTTACACTGAGAAGATTTTCAAAATATTCCTTCCTTCCTTCCTTCCTTCCTTCCTTCCTTCCTTCCTTCCTTCCCTCTGTCCAGTGGTTTTATATGATCTATAATGAATTCATCTGACTTACCCAAAATGCCATTCATTTCTCTTTTTCCTCATTTTTTTCTTACAGTTGAGGAAGATTTTCCCTGCCATTTCAACAAGCCTTTCCAGATTATTACCGAAATCTTCCCACAATTTCTTTTTGGACTCCACAATGATCTGTTTTGCTCTGTTTCTTTCATCTATGTACAATTTCCTATCTGCATCAGTTCTTGCTTGGAGCCATTTCTGATATGCCTTCATTTCACATTTACAAACTGCCCTGATTTCATCATCCACCAATCTTGATACTTGTAGATTCCTAACAGATTTCCTGAAATGAAATTCATTCATGGCATAGTTCATTATGGATCTGTGTGCCCTACCCTCCCATGTGTAGCAGGGAGATGGCCTTATGCTTGGAATGAGGAAGCGAATTAGAAATACCTGGCTAGTTGCATGTAGCACCCCCTTTCACCCCAATGACGATGGCAATGCAGCGTGAAAGGGACTCGAAAAGATACCGAAAGCGTGAGAAGTCCTACTATTCCGTGATCACTGCACAGCCTCCAGTAATGCATAGATATTTGGAGCAGGGTTGATGGTGTGGATTGGTCTTTTGACAGCATCTTAGATGTGCTCAATAGAATTGACGTTGGGTGACCTTAGGAACCAGGCAAGAGACCTCATCTCCATGGAGTGTTTATCGAACCAATCAACCACAATTCAGGAGCCACCGGACAGTGCACTGCCTTACTGTATATACAGGTCTCCTGCAGTATGTTGAAGGTGTACAAATAGGTGGACATGATCTGACAGGACAGAAGGTTCCTGTATCATTCATTGGTGAGGGACTTTGTCATATGTACCACGAGTCTCATTTCATCCCACAGGAACAGTCCCAATACATCAATACAACCACCTTTGGCCTAAACTGTACCTTGATGACAAGAGAATCCATTGCCTCGAGTGTTTGCTGATACACTCGTACCCTGTCATCAGTATATACAAACTGGCACCACACTCATTTGTCCAGGCAATCTTTTTCTATACTATGAAAGTTCAATGATGGTATTTCTATGCCAAGGTCATTCTTTTTGTGCCGTGTGACATGCAGTTAGCAGTGGCACCCAAGTGGGACAGTGGCTTCTGTATCTCAGAGCAAGGAAGTGGTCACATTTCCTCGTTATCCAACACTGACTTTGCGAGTTATCTGTTGTACAGAGACCCATCTATCCATTCTGACCATCCAAGTCAGTTGATGGTGACCCTGTCAACAACACATTGTACTCCATAACACTTGACCTTGACGATGGTGGTTTTGTCAGAATCTATGTACTCACGGTTCAATCTGGACACATTGGCCAGGGAAGAACCACTGCCTGCAAGACTTTGGAGATAGTACTGACAATCTGGCTGAAATCAAATGCACCTAGATCTTGTGTCTTAATCATCCTGTGCTCACCTGTTACACACACAGCCATTACGAGGTCTTGAAATGTCACAGTCATGTACCACGCCAGGCCAACCACAGTGCCATTTTTTCAAAACAGCACCTATCTCCAATTCAATCAGTGCACAGTATATCCTGAACCTGCTGAATGTCTATTCTTTGAAAACTTTCACAAATTATATCATGTACTTCTCCAATCTTCTCATCCTGGAGATTCTCTACCTGTCTGCATCTTCTGGCTCGAGGAGGAAAGCAACAGTAAACTACATCACTCCTCATTTCACTAGTATGCCTCTTCAGTGATACCTAGGCTACTTATAACAGCTGATTGTGGATCTGTTAAGTTTCAATCAGCCCGCATACAGAACTTCTCAATCCTAGGCCTGAGTTAATGATACTTAGCTCACTACAGATCACGATACCTGTACATTCCTAATAGATTTCCTGAAATCGAAGTCATTTATGAACATACAAGGGTGGATCAAATATAAACGGGAATTATTTTTTAAAATTTATTGCATCAACCAAAAAAAAAATTATAGGGATCACTTTTCAAAATTCAATACACATTTTCTCCATCAGATAGGTAAGTTTTTGAAGCTGTTCTAATAGCAAGAATAGGGACGTGTGTGGAGCCAGTGTGCACGAACTCTTCTACACTTCCATCATCATCGAACTGCTGTCCTCCTAGGTCTTGTTTGAGTGGTCTAAACAAATGGTAGTCACAGGGCAATAAATCTGGACTATACGGAGGGTGTTCCAGAGGTGTCCAGTGAATTTCCTCCAGTTTTTCCCACGTTAAAGCGGCAGTATATGGCCTTGCATTGTCATGGAGAAGAATGACGTTTTGGATCGGTTGCCGGCGTCGCTTGTTGAGATACGGTACGCAACTTTTGCTTCATCTAAAAGGTGACAGTAATAAGCTGCATTAATTATTGTCCTTTGTTCATGATGAAAATCCACCAGCAAGTTGCCTGCGGAGTTCCAGAAAATGGTTGTACGCACCTTTCCAGCAGATGGGTATGTTTTGGCCTTGACTGGACCTGCAAATGTAGAAGAGTTCGTACTTACTTGCTTTATTTGACTCTGGGGTGTAATGATGCACCCACGTTTCATCACAAGTCACAAAACGACACAAGAAATCCCCTCCTTCCTCCTCATAGCGGCACAGGAGTCTCTGACAAACTTCCTGGTGTAAAGGAGACAAGGAACCCACCTGGCAGAGAATTTTCTGAAATGGAGTTCATCTCGGATGATGTTTTGAATACTTCCTTAACTTATTCCTACGACTAAAACAATTTGCGAAATTTTTATTCGCCGATCTTTACCAATAATGTCATGAATGGCAACAATGTTGTCTGCAGTGATGCTTGTCCGCGGTCTCCTTTCATGAGATTCATTTTCCACAGCTTCTCTTCCTGCTACAAATTTTTTAGCCCACTCATACACTCGAGTCTACAAAAGTGTTTCTTCCCCAAACTGTGCACGGAGCCATCTTAAAATTTCTGAAGGTTTGGTGCCCTCTTTTGCGAGAACCTTGATAATGATGCGTTGCATAACAGACGTGTGCATGGCGTACTGAAGCAGCCCAGCTCTCCACCATCATTCGTGCTTGCAAATCCCTTCTCCAAACACCCCCACCAACATCCTGGCAAAGCCCCACCTCAGAACTATTACTAACAGCAGCGGTACATTCAAATTCTCATTTATATTAGATCCGCCTTTGTAGTTTATTATCGATCTGGTACCCCTATCCTCCTATGTGTAGTAGGGAATAGCCTTATGCTTGTAACTGCCAATACCATACTAGTAAGTAAGTCCTATCAACACTTCCCATTCCTATTAGCTTCCACATCTTCCCCACATTTACCATTACCTTTTACATAAAATCAGCTTCATAGTTCGTATCGCACTTCAACTTATTCACAATTAGATATTTATTTATTTTCCACCTAGTCGATACAATAAATTGCTTAAGGCAATTTTTAATGGTTAAAAGTGGTACATGTTTCGTATATTATCAACATCTTCAGCCACATAACACTGTTTAGATGAAAAATATATAAATTGACAAAGTAATGCTTTAGAGGAAGTGTCCTTAAAATTAACATAAGATTGACAACATTAAAACAAACAAATAACTCAGTTCTATTTCCAGTTCTTGTAACGAAATCATTCATTATCACTATCATATCCTTGTTGTCAACCCTGACTACAATATCACTCAGCGTTTCATAAAACTTATCAACTTCATCCCCATCTGCTTCCTCACATGGTGAATTCTCTGAGATGATTCTCATTCTAATTCCAACTGCTAAATCTATTTACACCATTCATTCATGTGTCCACCAGAAATTCTATTGCATGCTATAGTTTTTCTCAATGAACAATCCCAAACTACACTCCACCCTTCCTCCTTTGACATCTTTTACGATCATATAATCTCTATCTCTTCCTTGTTATTTCCCCTTATCCAAACATCCAAATGCATCCTCTTTGCTATATCAGCCCATTCTACTTTCTTTCTGATAAAGAACACAAAATTCAAACACCTCAAACTGTCACTGTAGAAATAAAGATTGGGAAAACAGAA
Organism: Anabrus simplex; assembly: GCF_040414725.1. Lineage (NCBI taxonomy): Eukaryota > Metazoa > Arthropoda > Insecta > Orthoptera > Tettigoniidae > Anabrus > Anabrus simplex. The sequence continues at coordinate 1,546,412,708 of NC_090265.1, forward strand.
AGAAAATTAAAAACTGAACAATTTTTATGTATAAATAAAACCAGGACCCTCACAATATCTTATGTGAATTTCTTCTTCTGTGAACAGCTTAAGGACAATAGGTACTTTGAAAATGAAAGCAGTTACCAGTTTGTGATACTGGTTTCTGTTTAATTTGAAAACAGTGAATCCATGGTTGCTGACTACCTGTGATGTACACAGCAGTTCTTTGACAGAATATTTGCTACAGAAAGAACTCTGGGTACAAATCAAAGAAACAAATTACTTTCACCAGTAACATATCTACCTCATCCCCAAAGCTCCAATTTTTATATCCTAAAAAGCTTTTGACCATGAGAATAATGGATAAAAATACAAAAGTGTTCCATCAACACTAGATATTTGGTCACCCTAAGCACTGACCAGCAAAGATCAGCAAAGCATCTGTATGCAAGAGCAATATCTAAGCCAAATTAGAAGCACATTATCTTTAATGCCACCAAAACTGCTATATAAAAAAAGGAGTAGAAAAGCTTCTCTCAAGATAACCAACACCAATGTAGAATTTGTTATGACTAAAAATAAGTCCTCAATCTCAACAGAGAGGACACAGCAAAAAGAGGGACATTTTTGTACCTTCTGAATATTCTGCACTGCCACACCACTGCCGGAATCATAAGCTGGATAGAACAGTAGAGGTAGTAAGGCCAGCAGTACTGCAGCAAACACCGTCAAGACCACATTATGCCATATGCCAGCACAGAGAATTCGAAGCTGTCGCTTTGGAGGGAGTGACTGCAGCTGATCCGTATTAAGATGGACATAAGCTACAGGCAGGAAGAACACCAGCACCAGTCCAAAACCTGAGATGTGTACATCTTCCCTGGAAGGAAGGGTAACACAATCAACCCAACAAATTTAATTCACTCATAATAAATTCTCTATCTCTGCTGTCATACTTTAGAGTGTAACAATGGTAACATGACCATGCTGACAAGTCATGGACCCTGAATTTTAAAATCTTTTTACAGTTACATGCTATATTCATTAAATAGCTAGCTCAAAAACTGAATTAGTTATAATGAAAACATCATAAATAAGTATTTTTTTGTAGACCACTTAATTCTTCCTGCAATACATATTATGTAAATTGCACCTCAAAGGATTTCCAGTGTCACTGCACAGAGGGTTAAAACTTGTCAGTATAAACACACTTTCTCAGTCAAAGTTCCATTTAATACTTTTACAATTTCTTTCACATTTTATAACTGTTAATTTCAAAAACAAGATTCATGTTTCTTACAAGGCCTATTAATGCCACTCAGTATTTTGAGATTTTTAGGGTTTCCCTCATCTGCATTTGATATACTTAATACAATCTTTACTTCAATCCTTTGTTCTCAAATCCCACTCTCCGGGTGCTCCTTCAGCATAGTCTATATATTATCAATTTTCAGCAGTTATTACCAAGTTAGTATACCGAGTCATTCATCCATACATACAAAGGTTACAAGATACTATCTTTCCGCATGTTTTTATTCATTTTCCTTCAAATTCCTCTTCACGAGAAAGTCTGATCAATCTTGTCGTCATGATAAAAATTCATCAACAACTCAAAAACTTTTCTAATTGAAATATCTTGTACTTAAAGATAAAAGAGTAACAATTTACCTCCAAAGGCAGGCATAATCAATATAATGATGCAGCTCTGTAGTTACAGACATTTGTCCCCGCATTTTGGCAATTTTCATTTGATTACATTAATTGCTCAGTGTACAAAGAGATCAGATACTGTAAGTGATATGGACAGGTTGAAGCTTTTCCCTTTTTATCTTTGTCCACTGAGCATTTAATGTAAACAAATGAAAAGCTTTTCCTTCACTGAGCAAGTTAGCCATGCGTTTAGGGCATGTAGCTGTGAGCTTGCATTTGGGAGATAATGGGTTCAAATCACACCGTTGGCTGCCCTGAAGATGGTTTTCTGAGGTTTCCCATTTTCACACCAAGTACCTTAATTAAGGCCACAGTCACTTCCCACTCCTAGCCCTTTCCTATCTCATCGTCACCACAAGACCTATCTGTGTCAGTGCGACGTAAAGTAACTTGCAACTTGTTGCTTTTCTTTCTTATCAAATATATTTAACAAACAGAATGTTAGAACACACCAGCTATATTACAAGTTAAACAGTGTTTCAAGCAAACATTAATGAATTAATGGAATGATAGTGAGGTGGGATTTTTTAACGTATGGCTTTTAGTTCCAAGGATGTATGAGGACATGTTTGGTGCACCAGTTCTGTAGCTGCTTTTCTGGTACACCCCATGGATGTGAGCTACATGTACTGTTGTGTAAGGGTGTTGTCTGTGAGGATAGGTGTAACTGTACAGAGCAGGAATGGGAAGGAAGTGGCCGTGGCCTTGAGAAATGTACCATACCAGCATTTGCCTGGAGATGAAATGGGGAACCACAGAGAACTATTCTGAGGATGGCCAATGGGGGATTTAAACCCACCTGCAGAGCTAGTAGCCATGACTGGCCATGCCCCAATGCAATGAGCTAACCTGTTCGGAGAGAGATTTGTTAATTCCATAAAATAGTGAAACACCACAGTATCTCAAATGGCACAAAATTTATCATAAATTGATTATAAGAATCTTCTTCTTCTGCTTTTCCCCACACCTGTGGGGTCACAGGTGCAAAATGTGTCGCACATGTGGATTTGACCCTGTTTTACGGCTGGATACCCTTCCTGACACTAACCCTATATGGAGGGATGTAATCACTATTATGTGTTTCTGTGGTGGTTAGTAGTGTAGTATGTTGTTTGAATATGAAGAGGAAAGTGTTGGGACAAACACAGACACCCAGTCCCCGAGCCAGAAGAATTAACCAGACGTGATTAAAATCCCTGACCCGGCCGGGAATCGAACCTAGGACCCTCTTAACCGAAGGCCTCAACACTGACCATTCAGCCAAGAAGTCAACAAATTGATAATAAGAATGATCTATTAAATTACATGTTCATAGGGATGTATTACACAAAATTTGTCCATTAGGCTCTGTTAGCAATAGCCGGTATGTGTTTCCCATTTCTGATTTGTTTTATGTGTAATTTATACTGGGCGGCCCAAATGTTCTTGCAATTTAGTTTCATGAAACTCACCGTGTTTACTACAGTTCTGAAAAACATGGGTTCCTCTCCCTAAGCCAGGGTAATATAACGAGATGTGTGGTTACACACTAGAAGACAGCAGAAATCGTGAGCACCACTATTAATTCATTATGGGTATCATGAATGAACCCATAAAATTAGCACAGATATGAACGCCTCTTCAGTGACGCCTAGACTATTTATGACAGCTGTTGACGGAGCTGCAGAGGATCAAACCAGCCTTCGGGCTGAATACCCAACATACATACATGAAGAACATGTACAATACAACAGGGCCTGCAAACACAGACCAGGCACAGGTATTGTATATGGTGGGAACTGCCCGCTGGATGTCAAGCCTCAAAATAGCTCACCTGGCAGTGGTGTGTTCGGAGTATGATAGTGGTCAGGGTTCAAGGATACAGAGGCCCAAACCCCAAGTTCTTTTGTTTTTACTGCCAATTGCTTGTGATGTAGCAAGGTTGTATACTTAATAGTTTCCACAGACTGATTTGTTTATGTGAACCCCGAAAGGACTGGGTTGGACTAGGCTACGAAACATGACAGGATTTCAGTTACCTACATCGTTTAACGCAGCACCTGTTCAAACTGACAACCTCCGTGGTCAATACACAGTTGTTCATGATGTTATGAACATCTGGCATGTTGCAACAACTTTGGTGTAATGGATTGGCATACCTCGGTGATGAGCAGTCTAACATGACAAGGATTGGCCGGCTCCTGTGAATGCGTCAGTTGTTTTACCTGGCCCCACAGGAAAAAACCCAGAGGCATACCATTGTTCGATCGGGTGAACTGGTGGGTCAGGGGTCCTATCCATTTATCAGGATACGTCACAAGGAGATGGTTCTGGATGACCACTGCCATGTGCAGTAGAGCTCCGTCATGTTGAAAGCACATCCTGCAGTGGTCGAGGAGACGCACAGGTTCCAACAATGGTGCGAGTTCATTGTGGAGAAACCGCAGATAGCGTGTTCCCATTAGATAACCCTCAAAGAAATGGGGATCAATGAAGTGATCTCCCACGATGCCACACCATACAGTCAAACCCCACTGTACGTGAAAAGCTGCCCATCATACCCATTAGGGGATTATCCACACTCCAGAAGTGAATATTGTTGGTTTCATTTTTGTGGAATCACTATTCATCCATATTAAGATGGTTGCTAAAAGGGCAGGATTAGTTGTAAATCATGCATGCTGTAGGGTCCACTTAAGAGTCCTCCGTACTTCAAAATCATGACCATGGAGCTCCTGGTGAAATCGATAGGTATGCAACATCCACATAACAGACGTCTGGCTGATGTTTGTCTCCTGTGCTAGTGTGAGGATTATGCCAGATAGCATGAACATAACCTCTTCATTGTGAGCAGACATCACAGGATGATCTTACAGGCCGTATTATTCCCAGGGACACATTTGTACGCAGACATCTTTCCACACTCCAAAATATCATGGCTGTCAGTTGTCGACCATCTAGGTAGTGTTCTTGATACAGGCGTTGTGCCTGGTATGCATTCTATCTAGCCTTTTCATAGATAAGTAACATCCACATACTAGTCACCGGAATACATCACATTAATTAAAACAGGGAAAATTGAAGAGGCTGCTGCTTAAAAAACAGGAGAAATGAATACGGTTGACATTTTACTTGGTACACTGGAACAAAACAATAATCAGGCATTGTAGTTTTCTCCTTTTAAATTAATTTATAATTATTTAATTAATTATTAATTATTTTTTTATATTAAAAATTAAACAGTGTACAATCTTCACTGTCAACTAAGCATCATCAGTTCTCCATTCGTCCAAACTGAGTGCAAGTGTTTATGAGCCTCCTCCAGTTCATCCTGTCCATCTACAAGTATTCCGATTTTTTTCTGCCAATTTACACCATGTTTTGTAAGGCCTTTAAATTTCCTTTCTAACAACCATCGCAAGGTCTTGACATCTTCTGAAGAGAAGTGGAGTCATTTCATTAGAGTGGCCTGTAAGTGACTTTTCATGGATCCAGTCAATGACACTGCTTCCACTCCCCAAGTTAGAATTGGTAGGTTACGATATATGTCCTGTACAGTGTGATCTTGAAAGCTTAGCATAATGTGTCATCCATAAGTAGGCGACGAATAGAGAGATAGAATTTTGATGCAGCTTGTATTCTATCCCCAATATCTTTGTTTATGATACTGTCAGAATGTGTAACACTATGTACTTGAACGATTTCAACTCATCACCAAACCAACTGTTTCAGTTCAGCTGATGATCAGACCCATTTCCTCAAACTCTCTTGCAAAAGATGGTATAATACAGAGGGGGAAGAAGGAAGATAGCTATCAAGTTTGAATGTTTTAAGAATAAAATGCAAGATAATCATTATACTATAATAAAGGGCAGCACAGCAATGACATTTCCATGCATCAATAAAGCAAAGGAAACGAGCAAGCAAGCATGCAAGTTTGGAAGTTTTAAGTGACTAGTAATCTTATAGGATGATAGGAAAACTTAAAATGGTCCACCTTTTCAATGTTCAATATGGACAAAAATGAAATTCCTAGGTTTAAATAGTAATCTTATAATCGTAAACCATACAAAAAATAATTTAATATAAAATTTGAACCACTCAGACAAAACTTCCATATGAATAGGCTGGGATTCAAACTCTACGTTGATATCTAAAGATGATATCACCAATCAATTGTGTCCATGGGAAATTAGCATGCAACACATTTGGATGTGAGGTGTTCAAGATTAAAAGAAATACACTTCATACTTCGACATACCTCCTCTGCGAACCATGTGACCTTGCCGCGGTGGGGAGGCTTACGTGTCCCAATGATGCAGATAGCCAAGCTGCAGGTGCAACCATATCGGATGGGTATCTGTTGAGAGACCAGACTAACGAATGGTTCACTGAAAAGGAGTTAGCTGCATTTTGAGAGTTGCAAAGGCGGCAGTCTGGATGATTTATAAGGCCTTGTAATAATACTCAACATGGCTTAGCTGTGTTGATACTGCTACACGGCTGAAAGCAACGGGAAACTACAGCCGTAACTAACTCCCCAGGACAAGCAGCTCCCTCTGTATGAATGATGTACTGATGATGGCTTCCTCCCGGGTAAAATATTCCGGAAGCAAACTAGTCCCCCATTCGGATCTCCAGGTGGGGACTACACGAGAGGGGGCGATCATCAGGAAGATGGATACTGATATTCTGCGAGTCGGAGCATGGAATGTTAGAAGTTTGAATCGTTGTGGTAGGTTAGAGAATCTGAAAAGGGAGATGGATAGGCTAAAGTTAGATCTAGTTGGTATAAGTGAAGTACGTTGGCAGGAAGAACAAGATTTTTGGTCAGGCGACTACCGAATTTTCAACACAAAATCAAACAGGGGAAATGCAGGAGTCGGTTTAATAATGAATAAGAAAATAGGGCAGTGGGTAAGCTACTATGACCAGCATAGTGAAAGAATTATTGTCGTCAAGATAGACACTAAACCAATGCCCACCACAATAGTGCAGGTCTATATGCCTACTAGTTCAGCGGATGATGAAGAAATCAAAAGAATATATGAGGAGATAGAAGATTTAATACAATATGTAAAAGGTGACGAGAATCTAATTGTGATGGGAGACTGGAATGCAGTGGTAGGCCAAGGAAGAGAAGGTAGTACAGGAGGAGAATTTGGATTGGGACAAAAGAACGAAAGAGGAAGTCGGCTGATTGAATTCTGCACTGATCATAATTTAGTCCTTGCCAATACTTGGTTCAAACACCACAAACGGCGGCTGTATAAGTGGATGAGACCTGAAGACACTGGAAGGTATCAAATAGACTTCATTATGATTAGGCAGAGATTCAGAAACCAGGTGTTGGATTGTCGTGTACCGACCTCCCAGGACTCGAACCGGCGGACTGCCAGGTGGAAGGCAGCCGGGATTCGCAGCCGAGTCTAGAGCTCAAGGTGTCAGAGGAGATTAATTAGTGTTAGAATAATGATAGTCATCGACATGAGACACCTTGTAGTGATGGAATAATAATTATAGTTAGATATAATATTTTAGAAGGCAAAAGTAACTTTCAAGAAGCTACATGCATTGGAGAGCAGTTTGTGAAACGCGCTTGCTTACACAAGTGTTGACTAAGAGCGGGGACTTGTTGATCACAACAAGGTATTTACTGTGTATCGACAAACAGAGCTCGTATGCCAGCGAGCCAGGCGGCCCGCCGATAAACCGACAAAGAAACAAAGCCCAGTGCAAGGCCATTCAGGGTCAGTACAGATGCACTAGGGAAACAAGGAAAGTTGAGGACAAAGTAAGACAGAAGACAGTAGTGCCTAGGTAGCAGCACTTACTGTGACAACTATTGAGAATAGCCACTTGAAGGCGCTAGTGACTGGATGAACAGTTTGGTAATGCCGTAAGACCCAACCCCTTAGTAGGAGGTAGGGATAGAACTTTGAGTTCAGGAGCGGAGATATAACCCCTGGCCAAGATGGCGCGGGGCCTTCTTCCAGCCAGTAGTTCGTACTTGTCAGAACGATATTCTTTTCGAGCATAGCCCAAGTGCCGCAGGGCAAGATTCAGATAGACGCGTAGTAGAACAGTAGGCGCGTGGAACAAGCTCGCTCTCTCTACAGATCATTACATTCAGACTTGTAAATATACTGTACATAGTAGTTGTAGTTGTCCTCAGTAATAAAGGACAGGTAAATAATTTCATCTTTTATTTCGGGAGTTGCGGGACGAGTCATACCTACAATTTACCTCCCTACATTCCGCTCGGCAGGTCAGGTAATACTTCAACATCCAACGGCCTGGTGACCAACCTATGAGAACGTCTCTCAGGACAGGTAGGTCACGACAGGCACGTATAAAAATTTGGTGTCAGATGTGGGGTCCCGAGTTCGATCCTCGAACATTGTCAACTCACCGAAATAACGTGAGAGAACCGCGACTTCGTAGAAGATTGTCCGTAAGAGAACCGTGACTTCGCAGAAGATTTCCGTGTGAGAAAATCGCGACTTCGCAGAAGATTGTCCGAACCGCGCTACCGCGTAGTTTCGTTCGTGTGCCGCGCATCGCAGAAGAGGAGCATCACTACCGCAGCCTACTAAGCCAGCCCAGCAGAGGGGTAGGAGTCCAGTAGCAGACAACGCCATCCGGTGGAGACGCAGCAATACAGCCGACTACTCATCCAGCCCAGCAGTGAAGCAGCATTGCAGATTAAGGTAAGCTGAATATTTATTTCAAATGGCACGACAGAATAGTTCAGTACCAGCAGACCAAGGCACTGAGATGCTTGACGAGGTGGAATCAGTAAGTATGAGTGGGCCTTTTGTGACAGTAGTAGAAGGACATCGCCTCATTGGACGAGAGTTTGATGGCAGTCAACCAGATAGATTGCATGAGTTCACAGCTAACGTAGATGCTGCTGTTCGTATGATTAAGGATGAGGATCAAGAGTTGTTTTTCAAGTACATTTTAACTAAGGTTACGGGCAGAGCCCGAGATAAGTTGTACAGACGTGATATACATAACTGGGAGAAAGCCAAGCGGGCATTGATAGAATATTATGGCCAGCAAGGCACGTTAGATTTGTACATTTGTCAAATGTTCCAAACAGCGCAGGACCCGCGAGAATCAGTCGCACTTTGGGCGCACAAAATAGAAACACTGTCAGCTTCTTTTAGAGAGGCAATACTTGAAGGCGAATTAGAGGAAGATCGCGATGCACAATTGCAAATAACAAGAAAAATATGTGTTGCTAGTTTCATACAAGGATTAGCCAACCCTAGAATACAAGCTAGAGTACAGTCAGAAAAGGGCATCACTTTTGAGAGGGCCGTTGCACTTGCACAGCAGGAAGAAACCGTAATAATGTCAAAGAAGGCACGAGAGGGCCTACAACACAAACGTAGCTCAGGGTTTAGCAAGCGCAGACCAGAACAGGAGCGCAGTGCAGCACCAAAGTGGCATACTAAGCCAACAAATGCTAGGGAGTGCAGTGCAGCACCACAGTGGCATACTAAGCCAACACATGCTAGTGTTAGGGTGGTCTGCTACAATTGTAACCAGGAAGGCCACATAGCAAAGAACTGTAAGAACACAGGAACGCAGGGGGCTCACACCACACAGACCGCTAGTTCCAACACAGTTACAGGAGGCACATTCAGTAAATTAAAATGTTGCTATTGTGGGAAGACAGGGCACATTGAACGTGAATGTAGAAAGAAACAAAGAGATAAGGAAACAGAGGTACGAGAAACAGTGCACATAGTACGTACACAACCAAATCAAGTGACAAAAGAAAACAGAGTTTGTTATCGTTGCGGCCGAAAAGGGCACATACAGGTGAATTGTCGACAAGGTGCACACACTCAAGGTGCACGCACACAAGGTGCACAAACTCAAGGTGCACGCACACAACGTGCACGCACTCCGGTGAAGCGAATGGATAGCCGTAGGTGCTACTCATGTGGTCAACAGGGCCACATTCAGAGAAACTGTCGAAAAGCCCAAGGCAAGTCCACGGGCAACAGGGCCATGAAAGGCCAAACTCAGAGTGATCGCATAGGGGGCAAGGCCATAAGATACCGAGCCCAATGCGAACATTGTGATAGGTGGTCACATCGAACCCAAGACTGTTGGTTCAAAAAGAAGGGCGGCAGTACGCAAGCCACGAAAGCCTCCGCGGCTCAGGCGGCAAACTAGAACGGGCCCGTAGCAAGGGGACAGTTACGGAGGCCCGCAAATCAGAAGGTCCCAAAAATTCTTACGTAGAAGGCACGGTGCTGATTCAGGTCGCAAACCAAGGAAGACCGTTGAGATTTTTGATAGATACTGGGTCCGATGTCAGCCTAGTAAAGAGGCAATCGGTACCCAAGGAATGCCTGATTAACGGGAGCAAATTAATTGAATTAGCAGGTGTAAGTAAAGGAATAATTTACACCCAGGGTATTGTACGTTTTGCCATTGGAAACACAAGTCACACATTTCATGTGGTAGGGAGTGATTTCCAATTAACACAGGATGGTATAGTTGGGCGAGACCTCCTGACAGATAGTGTGATTGACTATAAGGAGGGTCATGTCACCATAAGAGGGCGACAATACCCTATGGGGGCACGAGAGACGAAGGTGATCCGTCTCGAACCAAGGACCCAGAAGGTCGTTGTTATAGAAGTAGATCGGAATCTACCTTTAGGAATTATTGAGAAGGAAGAGGTGATACCAGGGGTGTACCTCGCAAGGGTGCCTAACCAAATCAGAGCGCCACGAAGCAGTGGTTAGCATGATGAATACCACTAAAAAAAGGCAGTGACTTTACACAGTCCACGAGTGCACATACAGGAGGTAGATAAAACCTGCCTAGCACAAGTGAGAAAGGTAGAGCAGAACAGTAGAGTGGCAAACGGAGAACCGGCCACCCAGAAGCCCCGATCACAGCGGGTGATAGACTGTTTGCGAGTTGATCACCTCACACAGGTAGATAAAGAAGGGATATACGCCATCTGTGCTGAGTACAATGATATCTTCCATCTTGAGGGAGACAAACTAACTCACACCGATGTACTACAGCATGAGATCCCTACACCCCAAGATCAACCTCCAATTAATGTACGACCATATAGACTTCCCGAAGCACAGAAGGGGGAGATACAAGCTCAGATAGACAAGATGCTAAGTGATGAAATTATCACACCTAGCACATCAGCCTGGAATTCGCCATTACTTTTAATTCCAAAGAAATTAGATGCCTCAGGGAAACAAAAATGGAGGGTCGTGATCGACTTTCGTAAATTGAACGAGATAACGATAGGAACCAGTTATCCCCTGCCATTAATTTCAGAACTGTTAGACGCCCTTGGCAAGGCGAGATACTTTTCAACTTTAGATCTCGCGAGTGGCTATCACCAGGTGTTGTTGAAGCCTGAAGACAGGCCAAAGACAGCATTCTCTGCGCTAGGCCGCAAGTACAAATTCAGGAAAATGCCCATGGGTTTGATGGCCGCGCCAGCCACGTTTACGAGGCTGAAGAACAACGTGCTCACAGGGTTAACAGGTATAAAATGTCTGTGTTACCTGGATGACGTCATTGTGTATGGGAGTTCAATCCAGGAGCACAATGCGAAGCTAAGAGACGTATTTCAAAGGCTGAGAGAGAACACGCTGAAACTCCAGCCAGATAAGTGTGAATTCCTAAGAACCGAAGTAGCGTTCCTAGGACATGTAATCACTGACGAAGGTGTCTTACCAGACCCACGTAAAGTACAGGCCGTTAAGGACTTTCCGAGGCCGACCACTAGCCGCCAGATCAAGCAGTTCTGCGGACTGAGTGGGTACTATAGGAAGTTCATACCTAACTACAGCAAAATCGCGAAACCGCTGTATCAGTTAGTGAAGAAGGACGTTCCCTTTGTATGGGGAGACGATCAGGAACAAGCGTTCCAGACACTAAAGCAAAAGCTAATTGAGGAACCTATATTGCAATATCCGGACTTTGAAAAACCATTCGTTGTTACCACTGATGCGAGCAACGAAGCGGTTGGGGCAGTATTGTCACAAGGACCTATCGGGAAAGACCTTCCAATAGCCTATGCAAGTAGAACGCTTAACAAAGCAGAAATGAATTACAGCGTAACTGAGAAAGAATTGTTGGCAATAGTGTGGGCAGTAAAGTATTTCAGACCATATTTATTTGGTAGAAAATTCACTGTTGTGACAGACCATAAGCCGTTGAAGTGGGTCTTCAACGTGCAAGATCCGTCTTCACGCCTGCTAAAGTTCAGGCTGAAGCTGGCGGAATACGACTTCGACGTCGTATATAAGCAGGGCAAACAGAACTGCAATGCAGATGCCCTGAGTAGGAATTCCACTGAACCCAAGTGCCAAGCGCGAGTGGTTAACTCGGCTCAGCACAGGTCTCACTCAGAGACAACAGTAGAAACTCAGGCCTCAGATGAGAATAGAGAGGAGGTACTGTCTTCAAAACCCGAGGACGCTACGGCAGAGGGAATTGAAGCGGACGGTAGCGAGGTTTCCGAGGACGCTAACGCAGAGGAGATCTCGCCCGAAGGTAGCTTATCTGAGGAAGAGAACGAATTAAGCGAAGCTGAAAAGTTAGCCATTTTGAAAGAATGTCATGATTCTTTGGTGGGAGGCCACCAAGGAATAGCGCGCACGTACGCCAGGGTACGTGAACGAATTCAGTGGAAGGGCATGAAAGGGGACATTGAGCGTTATGTACGCACATGTCCCTCCTGGCAAAAGAATAAAGGGACCAGACCAGACGTCAGGGCTCCCATGAGAATCACGGATACCCCGAACACAGTCTTTGAGAAGATATCCCTAGACGTAGTTGGACCTCTTCCGTTGACAGAGGCAGGAAACAGGTACATACTGACATGCCAAGATCAGCTGTCAAAGTACCTAGTAGCGAGTGCCATGCCTAATCAGGAGGCAGAAACCGTGGCACGGACGCTAATCAATAACGTAATAAGTATCTACGGGATACCAGAGCAGATTCTCACTGACCAGGGTGGAAATTTCATGAGTGATGTGTTTAAGACGCTGTGTAAAACGTTGCGCATTCGGAAAACACACACTACGGCCTTCAGGCCACAATCGAACGGTAGCATAGAAAGATCCCATAAGGTGCTCACGGAGTACCTAAGGCATTATGTCTGCTCAGGGGAGCAGAATGACTGGGACAAGTATTTGCCTACAGCTAGCTTTGTGTATAATACCACAAAGAGCACAAGTACAGGGTTCACACCCTACGAATTAATTTTTGGAAGGAAGGCAAATATCCCAGGTGTGCTGCAAAAGCCACCTGAAATGAGTTACAATGAACACCAGAACGTGGTGGAGGAACTGACGGCACAGCTTAGGCGAAATCACGAGGCCGCCAGAAAGACCTTAATAGAGCAAAAGGAATTAGAGAAAGAACACTACGACAAAAAGCAAAATGAGGTCACCTTTCAGGTAGGTGATAAGGTTCTCTTGCGCAATGACGCATTGCGAAGAGGAAAATCCAGAAAGCTAAGCCCACCATTCGAAGGTCCGTACGAAATAGTAGATGTTTCAGGGGTGAATTGCACCCTACAGATGAACAAGAAAGGAAAACGGATTAAAGTACATAAGAACCGTTTGAAATTGTACTTGTAGAAACGAGAACTGGGAAGCAAATGGTAACACACATCCTGTCTTTACCTTGCAGGTAGACAGCAGATATGGCGCGAATGCTAGGATTGTTGTCCATCGTAGTAGCAGTGATAGTCGTGACGTCACATCGCTACAGAATAGCCGGAGAAGTACTGGATGTCAAGGTGACACCATATGAGAGTACTCCAGGGGCATACTTCGACAATCAGGGTGAGATACAGTTATACCATACGGAATGGACACTAGTTACCTATGTAAACCTGAATAAATTAAGTGATGTATTTTCAAATGTCAAGAGACACATACACTGGACTCAATTAATATGTACACAGTTAGAAAGAAGTACTAATCTAACATGTCAACAGGATGTTAGAATGCTAAGTGCACAATTAGAGAGAATTAAGGAATCGAAGGAATTAATTACGAGGATTACTAAACCAATAGGGGAAACGGATAACACTAGGCGAAAACGAGGCCTAATTAACGCAATAGGTTCCATCGCAAAGGCGTTATTTGGAACATGATGATGCCGATAAATATGAGTCAAAAATTAGTGAGTTAGAGCAGGAACAGCTTTCAATTATGAAAATTGCAAAAGACCAGATGATAGTAGTAAAATCAACACTGCAATCTATGAACAGCACCATTTACGATGTCACAGCCAATGAGCAGAAATTAACTCAAAACATTGCAGAAATTAGATCTTATCTTGCCAATAGCACGCTTCAGATTACAGAAGCACTTAAGCAAGTAGAATTAGAAAACTCAGTGAATAGGCATTTAATTGAGATTGAAGGCCTTCTCATACAACTGTATGAGCATTACAGTGTTGTATTATCAGGTATAATGAATGCTCAGGTAGGAGTCATTCAGGTGCAAATAATTTCAGCAGATGATATTATTAAGGGTTATAAGAAAGCTCAGGGAGATTTCCCTAAAGGATTGTCCTTGCCATTTGATTTAAAATCAGCTTACGGCTACTTGATTTACAAAGTAGCCACAGTGGAAGTGTTCGCTAACAAAAATTATCTAGTGTACGTCATCAAGACACCCCTTACAGATAGGGTAACTTATACATTGTATCACATGATTCCATTCCCCACATATATGAAGAGTAATCCACACCATTTTGTTTATATTCAAGAGACCAAGGACTATATCCTTATGGACAAGGAGAAACAAACTTATGTTCAATTAGACAAAGATCAGGTAAATCAATGTAAGGTAGTAACACCCAGTTGGAGACTATGTCATGTTAAATTCCCTATTAATACAGTGTACACTCAAAAGAGCTGCGCAATCCAGTTAATTATTGGAGTTAGTCAAATCCCAGATAATTGTGATAAAAGAGTGCTTCCCGTTCAACAGCTCATGTGGATACCTATCAGAGCTAACAGATATATATACGTATCCCCAGAAGAAGTTAAAGTAACATGTATGTGTAAGGATACCACCAGTGATATCAGGTTAACAGGCACTGGTATTCTTGTTTTAAGTGCAGGTTGCACAGTGTATGGGCCACATAATAAAATACAAGGTGTAGGTGAAGTGAACACTACACAAAGTAAAGACTTTGTACCAGAAGTCACACTTGATTATGACTGTTGTGAACAGATAGGTAGTGAAGTCAAGTTAGAACAGATACCCGAAATGAATAAGTTGTCCTTAAATAATTTGCTAAATCACATTAACGATTTACAATGGACTACCCATAAGACACAAGAAGTGGAAGATATGGTGAGACAAAAAGAAGAAGAACTGCAAAGACATATGGTCTATCAGCATATTAATGTGTACAGATATATTGTGTGGATAGTTGTTGGTATCATAAGTTTAATTTTAATTTGTTATTGTTGTAATTGTTGCTGTCCGAAACTAGGGTTTCCAGCAAAGAGATGGTTCGATGATGCACGGGCTCATTGCCCTAATATATGTATAAAACAAACGGTAATCACGAAGGGAGATAAGGTTAAGACTTCAGATGAGGATTTAACTATATTCCAACGTCCCAGGCGGATCCGGGGACGCCCGGAGATGTCTGAGGAGATCATGGAATTACACTCCAGGCCTGCTGGGGGACGCCCTAGTACGCCTGAGAGATCTATAGAAGAAGTAGAAATGGATGCAAGTGATAATCAGAGTAGAGAACAACCTTCCCCTTCACCACAGGGTTGCCGATCCTTACGTACCGGCAACATCAGAGTATAAATAGTGTAGGACAGAAATGGACGCAACGTATGGTTGCATCCATTTCTTTCCTAAGGGGGGAGATGTCGTGTACCGACCTCCCACGGACTCGAACCGGCGGACTGCCCGGTGGAAGGCAGCCGGGATTCGCAGCCGAGTCTAGAGCTCAAGGTGTCAGAGGAGATTAATTAGTGTTAGAATAATGATAGTCATCGACATGAGACACCTTGTAGTGATGGAATAATAATTATAGTTAGATATAATATTTTAGAAGGCAAAAGTAACTTTCAAGAAGCTACATGCATTGGAGAGCAGTTTGTGAAACGCGCTTGCTTACACAAGTGTTGACTAAGAGCGGGGACTTGTTGATCACAACAAGGTATTAACTGTGTATTGACAAACAGAGCTCGTATGCCAGCGAGCCAGGCGGCCCGCCGATAAACCGACAAAGAAACAAAGCCCAGTGCAAGGCCATTCAGGGTCAGTACAGATGCACTAGGGAAACAAGGAAAGATGAGGACAAAGTAAGACAGAAGACAGTAGTGCCTAGGTAGCAGCACTTACTGTGACAACTATTGAGAATAGCCACTTGAAGGCGCTAGTGACTGGATGAACAGTTTGGTAATGCCGTAAGACCCAATCCCTTAGTAGGAGGTAGGGATAGAACTTTGAGTTCAGGAGCGGAGATATAACCCCTGGCCAAGATGGCGCGGGGCCTTCTTCCAGCCAGTAGTTCGTACTTGTCAGAACGATATTCTTTTCGAGCATAGCCCAAGTGCCGCAGGGCAAGATTCAGATAGACGCGTAGTAGAACAGTAGGCGCGTGGAACAAGCTCGCTCTCTCTACAGATCATTACATTCAGACTTGTAAATATACTGTACATAGTAGTTGTAGTTGTCCTCAGTAATAAAGGACAGGTAAATAATTTCATCTTTTATTTCGGGAGTTGCGGGACGAGTCATACCTACAATTTACCTCCCTACATTCCGCTCGGCAGGTCAGGTAATACTTCAACATCCAACGGCCTGGTGACCAACCTACGAGAACGTCTCTCAGGACAGGTAGGTCACGACAGGATTGCAAAACTTTCCCAGGAGCAGATGTGGACTCTGACCACAACTTGTTGGTCATGAAATGCCTTCTGAAGTTGAAGAAATTGAAGAAAGGAAAGAATGCAAAAAGATGGGATCTAGACAAGTTGAAAGAAAAGAGTGTGAGGGATTGTTTCAAGGAGCATGTTGCACAAGGACTAAATGAAAAGGCTGAAGGAAACACTATAGAGGAAGAGTGGAGAGTCATGAAAAATGAAGTCAGTAGGGCTGCTGAAGAAATGTTAGGAAGGAAGAAAAGATCAACTAAGAATCAGTGGATAACTCAGGAGATACTACACCTGATTGATGAACGACGAAAATACAAGAATGCTAGAAATGAAGAAGAAAGAAAAGAATACAGGCGATTAAAGAATGAAGTGGATAGAAAGTGCAAGGTAGCTAAGGAAGAATGGCTGAAGGAGAAGTGCAAGGATGTCGAAGTCTGTATGGTCCTGGGAAAGGTACATGCTGCATACAGGAAAATCAAGGAAATCTTTGGAGAAAGGAAATCTAGGTGTATGAATATTAAGAGCTCAGATGGAAAGCCACTTCTAGGGAAAGAAAACAAAGCAGAAAGATGGCAGGAGCATATCCAACAGTTGTATGAAGGTAAAGATGTAGATAATTTGGTTCTGGAGCATGAAGAGGCTGTTGATGCTGATGAAATGGGAGACCCAATTTTGAGGTCAGAGTTTGACAGAGCTGTGAGTGACCTCAATAGGAATAAGGCACCTGGAATTGATGACATTCCCTCTGAATTACTGATTGCCTTAAGAGAAACCAGCATTGCAAGGTTATTTCATTTAGTGTGCAAGATGTATGAGACAGGAGAAGTCCCATCCGATTTTTGGAAGAATGTTGTTATACCTATTCCCAAGAAATCCGGTGCTGACAGGTGTGAAAACTACTGCACCATTAGTTTAGTATCTATGCCTGCAAAATTTTAACACGTATTATTTGCAGAAGAATGGAAAAACAAGTTGAAGCTGAGTTGGGAGAAGATCAATTTGGCTTCAGAAGAAATGTAGGAACACGTGAAGCAATCCTGACTTTACGTCTGATCTTAGAGGATCGAATCAAGAAGGACAAGCCCACGTACATCGCATTCATAGATCTAGAAAAGGCATTCGATAATGTTGATTGGACCAAGCTATTTATGATTCTGAAGATGATAGGGATCAGATACCGAGAACGAAGAATTATCTACAATCTGTATAAAAATCAGTCTGCAGTAATAAGAATCGAGGGCTTTGAAAAAGAAGCAGCAATCCAGAAAGGAGTGAGGCAAGGCTGCAGTTTGTCCCCTCTCCTTTTCAATGTTTACATAGAACAGGCAGTAAAGGAAATCAAAGAGAAATTTGGAAAGGGAATCACAGTCCAAGGAGAGGAAATCAAAACCTTGAGATTTGCCGATTATATTGTTATTTTATCTGAGACTGCAGAAGATCTTGAGAAGTTGCTGAATTGTATGGATGAAGTCTTGGGTAAGGAGTACAAGATGAAAATAAATAAGTCCAAAACAAAAGTAATGGAGTGCAATCGAACGAAGGCAGGTGATGCAGGAAATATTAGATTAGGAAATGAAGTCTTAAAGGAAGTAGATGAATATTGTTACTTAGGTAGTAGAATAACTAACGATGGCAGAAGTAAGGAGGACATAAAATGCAGACTAGCACAAGCAAGGAAGAGCTTTCTTAAGAAAAGAAATTTGCTCACTTCAAGCATTGATATCAGAATTAGAAAGATGTTTTTGAAGACTTTCGTGTGGAGCGTGGCATTGTATGGAAGTGAAACATGGACGATAACTAGCTCAGAAAGAAAGAGAAGAGAAGCTTTTGAAATGTGGTGTTACAGAAGAATGCTGAAGGTGAGATGGATAGATGGAATCACGAATGAAGAGATACTGAATCGAATTGGTGAGAGGAGATCGATTTGGCTAAATTTGTTGAGAAGAGATAGAATGATAGGACACATCTTAAGGCACCCAGGACTTGTTCAGTTGGTTTTTGAAGGAAGTGTAGGTGGTAAGAACGGTAGGGGTAGACCAAGGTATGAATATGACAAGCAGATTAGAGCAGACGTAGGATGCAATAGTTACTTAGAAATGAAAAGGTTAGCACAGGATAGGGTGGTATGGAGAGCTGCATCAAACCAGTCTATGGACTGATGACTCAAACAACAACAACTTCGACATAAAACCTGAATAATTTTCATTTCTTGTTTCCAAGTACCAGGTTTTACTGAAAATGATATAATCTCGTACCTGCTGCATAAAGTTAAAAGTACTAAGAATGCTCATCTGCATGTTCTACTGAGATAGAAATATTATTTTAAGTAAAAATAAGTTAGTGAATTTTCTTTTGGCTATTTGCTTTATGGTGCACTGACACAGATAGGTCTTATGGTGACGATGGGATAGGAAAGGCTTAGGAACGGGAAGGAGGTGGCCATGGCCTTAATTAAGGTACAGCCCCAGCATTTGCCGGGTTTGAAAATGGGAAACCATGGAAAACCATCTTCAGGGCTGCTGACAGTGGGGTTCGAACCCACTATCTCCCGGATGCAAGCTCATAGCTGCGCACCCCTAACCGCACGACTAACTCGCCCGGTAGTGAATTTTCTTACAGAATGATGATTTTAGTGAAATGATACTTTTAACATGCAATTACGACTGCATGAATGAAACATATATCTTAGTGAGAAACAGTCTGCATGGGCTGATATGATTTGTGTTCTTTAGACAGTATGGTATACAGTATATGCATATAGACAAACAAGCCCTTGTATATTGTATGTATTTGGTGCTAAAGTATAATCAAAATCCCAGACTAAAAAGTATCACAGCTAATGAAATAAAGACTATCTCCACAACTGTTTTGAGGTTTCTCCAGAAACAATTAGGTATTTCAAGAGCTGGTTCTAGTCCTAGTAAGCAAATGTGGATGAAGATTTCCTTAACCGTGTAATCTTCAGCGATGAATCAACATTTCACCTCAGCTTGGTGGAAGTTTTAAGTGACTAGTAATCTTATAATTATAAACCATATGAAAAATTATTTAATGTAAAAATCAAACCACACAGACAAAAATTCCATATCTGGTTGCTGGAGAATCCACATGCAACAGTGGAATCAGTGGCCTACAAGAAGCCCCAACCTTTCTCCATGTGATTTCCTTTTGTGGGGATATGTTAAGGAATATGTGTTTATACCACTGTTACCTGACAGCCTACCCAAACTGGGACATAGAGTTGCTGTAGCATCCATTACTCCATACATGCTGACCAAAGTGTGGGAAGAGCTGGACTATCGATTGGACGTGTGTCGTTTGACTAAAGGTTCTCAAGCTGAGCACTTGTAGTGTGTGCTGTGAAAACTTGTACTGTTACTCTTTCAGCCCATGTATGAATTATTATTGTATATAATAGGTAAGAGAAATTATACACATTTAAAACCCTGATATTTGTTTGTGTATTTAGGTGATCAACTTATAATCTCCTTATGAGATCTCTTTGTTTTTGTTCGTCATGGGTTTACCTTATTTAAACCTATTTAGGCCTAATAGATAGATAGATAAATGTCCTTATTGGCATAGTTAAGGCCATTAGGCCTTCTCTTACACTAAATCGATTTTTACATAGAATCAAAGTTAACACTACCGTAATTAATACTAAGTATAGCATAGTTAAAGACAATCTAAATACTTTATAACAGAAATAAAATTCCACCCCAGTGAGATACACATACATACAACAACAACAGTAATAATAGGCCTAATAATAATAATAATAATAATAATAATAATAATAATAATAATTTATTTATTTATTTACAGAGTTTACGCCCACATTGGAGCACTTAAATCAGACTACAACAAATATGTCTTCCTTTTCTTCTCCCAAAAAGTCTTGCGTCTGGTTGACCTGGCTGCCCTCTCCGCATCCGTTATAACATATTGTTTCCTCTGAACAGTGGTCAGAGGAAGCCTGATGCATTTATTCTTCAAAATACTTTTCTCGCCTCTGTTTTCTATGGTTTGCATGGTAATATTCAACTCCTCCAAATCACTTTGAACTTCTTTAAACCAATTGTTTTTTGATTTATTATTCCAAAAGTAATTAAATAATTGTTTTAAAACTCTGTTATCACTTAGTCGAAATATATGACAAAAAAGGCAATTCTTCTTTTTCTCATTGTGTCTGTGATGGACTCACTTTCCCGATAGATAACCTCATTCGGCAATAATCTCAACTGTCCATCCACCTGATGTTTCTTGTTTATGATCGTCCTGAGTATCCTTCGATCAACTTGTAAGCGTTCTGTTGTTGATCTAGTATTGAGTTTAAATAATGTTTCACAAGCATAAGTTGCTTCTGGTTTAATAACAGAGTTATAATGCCTAAATTTAGCATTAATCGAAAGACATTTCTTTTTGTATGTAGGCCAAGTTATCCGTTGTGCCTGCTTCAGTTTATATATTCTGCTCTCTATTGATGGTTTTTCATTGCAATTCCAAGTGAGATTTTCACCCAAATATTTAAATGTACTTACAATTTCAATTCGTTTATTATTATTTAATAATAGCTCTGAATTTAAAGTTCTGAAAGTAGGCATTATTTTTGTTTTATCATATGAAATTTGCAATCCAACTTTTTTCGCTACATTTGCAAGTTCATCCAATTGAACTTTAGCCTCTTTGAAACCATTTGCCAGTATCGCAAGATCATCCGCGAATGCCAAGCAATTTAGTTTGATATTTTTTCCAATTTTGACTTTTGGAGGACATACCTTAGTCCACTCTCGCATGACCTTTTCCAATACACAATTGAACAATAATGGCAAAAGCCCATCTCCCTGGCGGAGGCCTGTTGTAATTGCAAATGATTTAGATAACTCATTTCTGAATCTAACTTTAGATTGAGTATTCTTAAGAGTCATACCAATCAGGCTAATAAGTTTGGAATGTAGACCAAATTCCTGAAGGACATTCAACAGTGATTCACGATGTATACGATCATACGCCTTTTGAAAATCAACAAATGTAATAACTAAATTTTTGTTTCTAGATCTATGATGTTTCATAATCCATTTTAAACTGATGATTTGGTCAGGGCAGCTTCTTCCTGGACGAAATCCACCTTGATATTCCCCTAGTTCACAGTCAAGATGTCCCTGTATTCTGTTATAGATAATCTTAGATAAAATCTTATATGTAATATCCAATAATGATACTCCCCGATAATTATTTGGATCAGATCTATCACCCTTTTTGAATTATTGCATATTCCACTCTTCAGGCATTATAGCAGTATTCCAAATATCTATAAGATGTTTATGTAGATTCTGAACGGTTTGGTCATTAGCATTCTTCCATACCTCTGCGACGATTTGGTTCTCTCCCGGTGCTTTATAATTTTTGCTAGGGGCTTTACGTCGCACCGACACAGATAGGTCTTATGGCAACGATGGGATAGGAAAGGCCTAGGAGTTGGAAGGAAGCGGCCGTGGCCTTGATTAAGGTACAGCCCCAGCATTTGCCTGGTGTGAAAATGGGAAACCACGGAAAACCATCTTCAGGGCTGCCGATAGTGGGATTCGAACCTACTATCTCCCGGATGCAAGCTCACAGGGAATCAATTGCTGCTCGTACTTCATTATAAACGGGCGGTGTATCCTATTTTTTGGATGTGTGTCATATTGCAGATATTCTGAAGGTTCCTCACTGTTAAGTAAGTTCTCAAAGTATCTAGCTAAAATTTCCGCATTATCTTGATTAGTATGTGCCTGTTTTCCATTAGTATCTCTCATTAGGAGTGTTGGGGGAGTATAATTAGTTTGGTATTGCCGAAATGTTTTATAGTAATCTCTTGTCTTATGTTGAGTAAATGCTTCATCAATAGAGTGTAACATCTCCGTGTGATAATTTCTCTTAACCCTTCGGATGATTTTAGCCGTATGTCGTCTAGCAGTAACAAGTTCTTCGCGTGACTGTTCTGTTTTCCGTTGTTGATCAATCAACCATGCCTTGTGTCGGTGTTGAATCGCTGCATCGCACTCCTCATTCCACCAAGCATGTTTTTTCCTCTTTTTAACGGGAGCGTTTTCCTCAGCAATGGTTTTTAGCTTGTTAATTACCATTCCCAAATCATCACTTAGATAGGTTTTAGATTGTTCATAATATAATTTATTATTAATGAGATAGCTAGGGTCATATGTTTTCTTCTTATTACATTTGGAGAGAATGCGTTTCTTTTTTGGAGTTAATTTTATTTTAATTTTGGACAAATAATGATCTGAATCTATGTCCACTCCACGGAGGACCCTCACATTGTAAATTTCCTTATGATAGTTCTTATCCATAGCTACATGATCAATTTGGAACTCCCCTAATTTAACATTAGGGCACTTCCAAGTCATCAGTTTATGTGGTCGTCGTTTGAATCGTGTGGTTTCCAAAAGTAGCCCATGATCAATACAAAGATCGATCAATCTCTGACCATTCCTGTTAGATGATGAGCTGGCCACTTACCTACAACATTACGAAACTTTTTCTCACGGCCTATTTTAGCATTGCAATCACCAAGCATGATTTTAATATGGTTATCGGAAATGGATGATAATAGTTGGTCTAGTTCTTCCCAAAATTTGTCTGTGTCTTCCCTGCTGGTCCTGTTTTTTCCATTTGTTGGAGCATGGACGTTTATCAATGTGTACGTTTTATTCTCTACTTTGATTGTCATCAATGCCGTTCGGGGGGAGGTGGAAGAAAAATCTTCAATTGAATCTAAGATACTAGTATGAACCAAAAAGCCGACTCCAAACTGAGGAACACTCTTTAGTACTCTTTCACCTGGGGGACCCTTGTACAGGCGATATACCCCTGACTCAAGGGGGTCTTGATCCGTATTACGCAATTCTTGAAGAGCAGTTATCAGTATCTTATGTTGATCTAAGACGTCTGTGAGATCTTTTAATTTGCCCACTTTCATTAATGAATTTATGTTCACTGTAACGAGATATGAGAACTGTCCTGATTTATTAAATTTAAGTTTCCTCTTGATCGGATGGGTCTGCATGTTGTTTAATGGGTTGCAGGCGCTCCGACTCGCCTTGGTCTTCCATGTGACACCCCACCGTATCCGAATGGTGTCTTTGTTTGGATCTGATGATCGTGTGTATCCAAACTGGTGGATATTTCATTAGAAGACTAATCATAATAGGCCGATTGTCTGATCAATGATCAATACATTTCCGACCGAAGTCAGGGCTTACAATGCCAGATGTGATCTGGCAAGGTGATGAATGGTGAATGATGGGTGATGAAAGATGAATTGTGAAGAAGGCTTTTTGCCTTATTTCATCCTAGCTGTTCAGGACTGGGAGTAGGCATTTCCTCCATACCCCGCGAACGTTATGGTTTTCCCGCCAATACTCGGGTAGCTGATTGCAGTGGTTTCCCACTGGGCGATGGGGTCGCTAGTGGTAATAATATCCTAACACCATCAGTAAAAGACTAGAAATGCACAGTTCCTTTGTATCCTGCTGTACTTCTTAACGCTCTTTTAAATGACCTTGTGGTTGGTATTCCTCTGACATCATCCGGTAAGCGATTCCATTCTCGGGCGGCAAACACAGAAAATGAGTTATTATATGTTGCAGTTCGATGGTGAGGAATGACGAGGAGGTTTGATGTTTGAGCCCGTGTATCTCTGGTATGCACATTTGAGAAATAATGAAAACGCGAAGAAAGGTAAGATGGGGAAGATGTAGTAAGGACTCGATGAAGGAGAGACAGAGTATGATGATTACGGCGAACGTGGAGTCACGACCACTCTAGTTCTAGGAAAGATGATGACACATGGTCATATTTTCTTAGATTGCATATATACCTCACACATGCATTTTGAGCGCGTTGTAGCCTTAGGGAGAGCAGTGGCCTCACATCACCGAAAACAATATCGCAATAGTAGAAATGTGGCATTACAAGAGCCTCGATTAATTTCTGCTTAAGTTTTATTGGAAATATGTACTTATATAAAGAATGAAGAGCAGAGAAAACCTTTTGGCAGATATGTCATTCACAAAGAGTGCAAAAAGAAGAGGTCCAAGTACAGAGCCTTGAGAGACTCCTCTATTCACGTGGCACCACGAGGAAACAATTCCATTATTACCTTTCACACACTGTTGACGTCCGTGAAGATAGGAATGCATCCAAGCAATCGTACTCTGAGAAAAATGTAAAGCCTTCAGTTTTACAAGTAATATGTTAATGTCTACGGTGTCAAAAGCTTTACTGTAATCTAGTAGTACTAGAACTGTGACTCGTCCTCTCTATTTCTTGTCGAACGTCCTCAGTCACTTAGAGTAAGGCTGTAGTTGTTCTATGTCCTTCTCGGAAACCGGACTGGAAAGGATTAAGGAGATTGTGCGTTTGAAGGTACTCTGACATTTGTTTATGGACTATACATTCTAAGATTTTAGATAAAGCTGATAAAATACATATTGGACGATAATCTCCCTCGTTCAAAGGCGTTTGACTTTTTGGAAGAGGTAGCACAATAGCCTTCTTCCAGAAAGTTGGATATGTGGAGTATAGAAGAGAGAAATTGATTATATGGGTTAAGGTTGGTAATATAAAATAAAGAATTAGTTTGACCGTGTCAGTCCCAATGTCATCAATTCCTTTCGCTTTCGTGCTTATCCTAAGGACTGCTTTCCTGACTTGGAGGGGTGTCATGTGACTGAAATAGAACTTATCTCTGTTAGGGGTGGGATGTGTATCGTAATGGTTCATAAGTTTCTGTTTGTCGACAGGTCGTACTGCGGAGGAACTAACAATAAAGTACTCGTTAAGAGCCTCGAGAGATACTGTAATTTCATCTTTGCTTTTGTTCTTTGTAAGTCCAAGGTTCTTAAAAGATTTCCACAATGCCGTCGCTGTTCTACCATTAGGCGTAATTAAACTGTAAGCGTGACGCAGTTTAGCATTCCGTATTTGTTGGGTTGTCTTGTTTCGTAACTTCCTATATTCGTCAAACTTTTGAACAGTAGGGTCATTTTTGTATTGTCTGTGGGCGCAGTCTCTCTGTTTCATTAGTTATCTAATGTCGTCATTTAACCACGGGGAGGATTCTTTAGATACTCTCACTCGCCGCTTTGGGGCATGCTTGTCAAATAATTCCGTTACTTTGCTGTTAAAGAAGGTGACTTTGTCGTCTAGTTTGTTATATAATACCAATATAAATTGGTCCGTTATTGGACATTATAAATTTTCCAGCTAACTCATTCTTGGTTGCCAGCGTTTCACCCTCGTGTGCTAGGGTGGGCTCATCAGTTGGTACCTAGCACACCTACCAATACGCTGGCTAGTGCATACCGTGGAGGCCACTGCGTAGGCTAACTGGAGCCACCGGGAATCAACATCTATATCATCTGATGGCCAAGCAGGCATCAATTTTTAGTGATGAGACAAAGTCTCTTAGTGCATTGGCACTGCCGGTGGCTCCAGTTAGCCTACGCAGTGGCCTCCACGGTATGCACTAGCCAGCGTATTGGTAGGTGTGCTAGGTACCAACTGATGAGCCCACCCTAGCACACGAGGGCGAAACGCTGGCAACCAAGAATGAGTTAGCTGGAAAATTTATAATGTCCAATAATGGACCATTTATATTGGTATTATAAATTTACTCATTCAGGACAAATATTTCAGATTCCCTATGGGAATCAACATCTATATCATCTGATGGCCAAGCAGGCATCAATTTTTTTTTTTTTTTTTTCGCTAGGGGCTTTACGTCGCACCGACACAGATAGGTCTTATGGCGACGATGCATCAATTTTTAGTGATGAGACAGAGTCTCTTAGTGCATTGGCACTGCTGGTGGCTCCAGTTAGCCTACGCAGAGGCCTCCATGGTATGCACTAGCCAGCGTATTGGTAGGTGTGCTAGGTACCAACTGATGAGCCCACCCTAGCACACGAGTGCGAAACACTGGCAACCAAGAACGAGTTAGCTGGAAAATTTATAATGTCCAATAACGGACCATTTATATTGGTATTATAAATTTACTCATTCAGGACAAATATTTCAGATTCCCTATGGGAATCAACATCTATATCAGTTTGTTATATGTCGTTATGTTATGCCAGGGTATGTTGCTTGCGTCCTGGAAGAGTCTATCTTTATTTATTTTTCAATGGTCGATAGGTTATAAATTTCTGGGAGCGTTTCGGTGGCCGGAGGTTATAAGAGATGTATATTGCGTCATGTGCAGAAATACCAGTACAGAGGTTTGACCAACATTGAGAACTCTGTCTGAATTGCTGGTAACTATAAGATCTAACAGAGTGTGCTAATGAGATGTGTGGTGAGTTAGAGAAAGAGGCAAGATGTCCATATTATAGGACTGAAACAATGTTTTAAGTTGCGTGGTTTCGGGAGAAGTTACGTCAATTAAGTCCGTATTAAAATTTCCCATAATTATTGTGTGGGGGTAGTCTGGCAGCAGTTCAGTTAATAATAATGTTATTTGCTTTACGTACCACTAACTACTTTTTAAGGTCTTCGGAGACGCAGTTAGGTTAAGTCAGCTTCAAAGTCTTCTAAGTGGCCTATATTCGGAGGTGACGTAAGGCCATGCATTGTCATGATGAAGTTGCCACCCAGTCAGAGTAAGTTCTGGTCGTTTCTTTGCAATGTGCTTTTTGTAAGTTTCAGTGGCTGTATGGTTTAAGCGAAAACAGAATTGGATTGTGCTGTACTGCTCCTCCCGCATTACCTCCATTGTCTAGTATGCAAAATGCGCATAGCGTCTACAAAACAGAGCATTGCTACCAACCTACCGATACGAGAGTGCTGCCGCCTACAGACGTTATACGTAAAAACTCGCTCTTTTCAAATATTTATGTTATAGACAGGAAACTATCACGGAAGCTACAGGAAGAAATCAGTCTCAGTCTTTGTGGATCAGCCCTCGTATTATCACGATAACAGGATCCTCCATAGAAGTCTTAAACTGAGCAAACATCAAACTGTAAATCAAGTGTCAGTTTATCTATAGGAATTAGATTAACTTCATTAAGGATAATTATAGTTTTTTGTAAATTAAACCTTGACGAACTTTCTGTTTTTTTACATTTACATATTGCCAATTCTTGCTACCTTGAATTGTTATTAATCTATCAAGCTCCTTAAGCTTTCTTCCAATTCATTAAATTTATTTAACTACCTACTAGTATTGAAGTTGATTAATTTGATTGAGAATATGTTCTCTGCGGGTGCATTATGTATAAACCGATCCCTCCCACTTACATCATTATCCCTGATTTCAGCTTTCTTCTTGTGTTCTGAGCCATTCTACCTTTGGTGCCTCTGTGCCTGGCCTGAAAGTATCAGGAGTATGCTGGAAAAATTTCTCTATAGAACCCATCTGGTTTTATCAGCACCACATCCAGGATAATTTTCCCTCTGGTTGGTTCCATCACTTTCTGAATCAGCTTTCCTTCCCATACTAACTTATTTGCCATTTGTTGGTCATGCTTCCTGTCGTTCACATTTCCTTCCCAATTGACATCTGGTAAATTCAGATCTCCTACTACAATCACATTTCTTTCCTTGTCGTTTCCTACATAGCTGATTATCTTATCAAATAATTCTGAATCCGTGTCAGTGCTACCCTTTCCCGGTCTGTACACTCCAAATATATCAAGTTGCCTATTATCTTTAGAAATGAGCCTTACACCCAGAATTTCATGTGTCTCATCTTTAACTCTTTCGTAGCTTACAAATTATTCTTTCACCAGAATGAATACTCCCCCTCCCACCATTCCTATCCTATCTCTACGATACACACTCCAGTTCCATGAGAAAATTTCTGCATCCATTACATCATTTCTCAGCCATGATTCAACTCCTATTACAATATCTGGTAAATATATATCTATTAAATTACTCAATTCTATTCCTTTCTTTACAATACTTCTACAGTTCAACACTAACAATTTTATGTCATCTCTACTTGATTTCCAGTTCCCTGTTTCCTTATCACCGCTCCCTAGGCCATCTCGTTTCCCTGAATGTACCTCCCTATTACCCTTCCAAACAAATTTCCTAACTTATACGTACCACTGCGGTTTAAATGAAGGCCATCCGAGCGCAGATCCCTATCTCCTACCCACCCATTAGGATCTAGAAATTTCACTCCTAGTTTCCCCACATACCCACTCAATAGTCTCATTTAAATCCCCAATCACCCTCCAGTCAGTATCCCTCCTACACAGTATTCCACTAATAATCTCCGCTTTCTTAAACTTCACCCGTGCTGCATTTACCAGATACCACACATCTCCAACTATGTTGGTACTTATATCAGCTTGCCTTTCGTTGTTGGTACCAATGTGAAACACTACCACCTTCTCCTTCCTCACCTCCCTCTCTTCTACTTTCCTCAACATCTGCCTCAACCTAATTCCTGGATAACATTCTACCCTGGTTCCCTTTCTTCCACACACTTTCCCCCCCACGTGTCTAACGATGGAATCCCCCATGACCCGAGCCTCAATCCCACCCACCTCATTTGATCCCCTCCCTTCCTGGTCAGCCCCATCTTTCCTGATAGCTGCAGAAGCTACTTCCTCCTCCCTTTTCTCCTTCCCATGACCCTGTTCCACATGTCTTTTCCTATCCTCTACTCTACATTTCCCTTTCCTACCTTTTCCCTTCCTCCTACTTCCACACATCTCAGCAACAGTTCCCTGTACCTCATCTTCCCTCTGTAATCATCCCTGTGTAATCATTAGGTCACTAATTGAAATATTGCTTCCAGTTTGCTGGTGCCAACAACATCCCTTACATCTTTCTTGCCTGATCTTCCTTAGTCAAACTTTTCTCTTCTTAACTCATCAACATGGTGTAAGATTCAATTCTTCACAACATAATATCTTTACTCACAATTTGAAGGACATTAGGAGACAGTTTGTTGGGAGACCACAAGAAAGTTGAATATATAAAGTCTCACAAACTCAACCTAATGTGGACTGGGAAGGTGTCAAGGCTTATAGACTTGTGGAAGGGTTATATAAAACTCATTTATAATAAAATACTGAAAGCTTTGAATACCAAGACTCAATCTGTGATCTCTTCTCTTTCCAGCCAATTATTGTTGTGCACCCAACTTCTAAGTCCACTGCAAGTTTATTCATTTTTCACATTATCCAGTCTCTTTTTCATCCAATGTCATTTCCATACTTACATTGTTTTGTTTGCTCTTCTTCTCACTTGGCATTTTGACTGGTAAAACAACACAGCACTAAACCCTTGAAAAAATTTCCTGTGCAACAATTCTCTTAGGAATGGTCAGTCCAATCCAGGGCAAGTTTAACCTTGTAAGTGCTGAGTTACCAGTTGACTGTTTGGTACCTCAGTGATGAGTTTTTTCATTTGTAGGAAAACAAAAAATAAGAATAAAAATAAATTGTAGAAACCTCAATTTTTAACTTATCAGTGGGGTGATTAGCTTAAAATGTTTAGAAATGTTGGTTCTTTATAAATCTAAATGCAAATGGAAAATCCTACACTTATCTTCAATATTATTTTGAGAGAAAATAAAATTACACATTTTGTGCCCACGCATACATCATCTTTATACAAAGTAAAGAGCCCAAAATAAAATTATTTCCAAAATTCTGTAGGCAACTAATACACGTAACTCCTTACAAGTACATAAGTTGACATTTTAAGATACTTTCTAAACCTGGAATGTGGTGACACCTCAATTTTTTCACCAGTTGTTTGCGATACCGATTTTTTCAACAACCAGCTGTACCAATTCCACTGGCACAAAAGTTTTAAAAAAATCAATGATTTTGGGGTTGTCATCAAACACTACTTGGCTCCCAATCACAGTTACTTGAAAGTCTGGTGGAGAAAAGTCATCCGTCCACCACCAAAATAGGGATGAAATAGCTTTTGAACTCACTATGTTTTTTTTCTTTTTTCGTTTAGGAGGAGGATCTGTTTCTTTCTCACATACAATATTTCCAGCACTCTGTAATGCTCTCACTTTCAAAATCACTTAACAATTCATTAAAATCATCATCATCATCATCATCATCACTTTCTGCCGTGGTTAATAACTCAAAGATTCTTTGATCTGAAATAACATCGCTGCGAGAGCAACTAGCTTGTTGTTCCGCCATGATTGGTTACCTCACAGATGAACTCTACAGAAGTCTAAAAAAAAAGCTCTGCAAGTTACTTCCCAAAGTTATAAGCCGTAATCAATTAGTTCTACATAATGCCCAACAGATGGCAGAACATGCCAGAGATCGAATCGGCACTCGAGAGTGAACCAGGAAACTAAAAAAAAAAATAAAGTCCTAGTGCACCGCATATAGACGGACATAGCAGTGCTGGACTGGCCGCATCAGCCCGTCTATAGGCGGGCATAGCACTCATCAGGTTAACTGAAAGAAATTTGTGCAGATACTACATGCCTTTCAATCTCTGCAATTTATTTTTTGGTGGATAGTCCACCCCATACAATGATCAGCAAAAAATAGAATGAAATGCAGAGAGTGAAAGTAACTGATGTAAGCTGTCCCACTTTCAGAAGCTGCTTCCTGGGGATAGGAAGGAATTTTCCGATACAAATCACCTGTCACCGGCATGTCATTATGTATGTTCCAAAAATTACTTGACCAGTTTACTTCTGTTGAGTTTCTACGACTCTACAGCACAGGTATCACCAAAAAAAAAAAAATCATACAATATTGAGAATGACCTCAGAACACTTGGTGTCCTTGGTGTCACAGGATGGAGAAGATTTAAATGACAAAATCCATGTCAATGAGGTCAGTGTTCTTCAAAGAATGCAATCAATCAATCAATCAATCAATCAATCAATCAATCAATCAATCAATCAATCAATACTGATCTCCATTTAGGGCAGTCACCCAGGTTGCAGATTTCCTATCTGTTGTTTTCCTAGCCTTTTCTGAAATGATTTCAATGAGAGTGGAAATTTACTGAACATCTCCCTTGGTAAGTTACTCCAATCCCTAACTCCCCTTCCTATAAATGAATATTTGCCCCGACTTGTCCTCTTGAATTCCAATTTTATCTTCATACTGTGATCTTTCCTACTTTTAAAGACGGCACTCAAACTTATTCGTCTACTAATGTCATTCCACTCCATCTCTCCGCTGACAGCTCCGAAGATACCACTTATCTCACTAAGTTTACAAAAGGAGTATTTTTATTACCCCACCTATTCAATACAATAAAATAATTCCACGGTTGTGTGGTTAAATAAACATAGAAATTACTAAATTTAAAGGTACATATTTCACCCTTCTTTTCTTGGACAGCATCAGCCTTATTTAATCTTAAAACAAGCATTGGTCAGAGGACATTATCACTTATAACTTACAAAAATTGGAATGTGATTTCTTAAAAGTAATGACACTGTGGAATATTGTTATAAAATAAGGATGCTGAGACATAACATATACAACACTTGCTAAAATCATTTTATACAATTTAAAATGTTTGTCTAAAAAGGAAAGAATTGTCATATTAATTCTAAAAACAACACGTCCGACACTGAAGTGGATCCTCTTTGTAGGAAGTTCAGAAAGCCTACACATTCGTCTGTAACCATAAATAATTCCTCATTACACCCCGGTTCTCAGAAATAAGCATCTTTTGATAGTTTAATATATAGAGCGTTAAGAATCCCACTCTCCCCTACTAATCTAAAAACTGGTTAAATTACATAAGGAACCTTGCCAAAATGAATGGTTTCAGGATCAAAATGGTAAACCACTTAATTCATAAAATTAAAAACAAGTTATCCACAAATCTTATACCCGACAAACCTAAACGAACTGAATACATCACTTTCACATATAGTAGTCCAGTTGTCCACCAAACTGCTATCACTTTCAACAAATGTAATATGAACATAGCCTTTAGAACAACCAACATAACTCAAAATATATTCTTCAATTATAATAAAATCAATAATAATAATAATAATAATAATAATAATAATAATAATAATAATAATAATAATAATAATAATAATAATAATAATTACAATTATTAGGGCAGTCGCCCAGGTGGCAGATTACTTATAATATTATAATCAATCACAGTTACTTGAAAGTCTGGTGGAGAAAAGTCATCCGTCCACCACCAAAATAGTGATGAAATAGCTTTTGAACTCACCATGTTTTTTCTTGTTTCGTTTCTTATATACTCGCCCCAGCAGCGACTTCAACCAACATATCAACGTCTTCTTGCATTAGTTATCTTACGATAACTTTTTATTAATCAACTTAATAAGATAATCTTAAATCATTCGCCTTTTTTCCAGCTAGTATTTTTTAGATTATTATTACATTTAAATAAACATAGAAATTACTAATTATATTATTATAACTATTATTATTCAGGTTCAGGAGTCTGCAGATTAATCTGTTCACAGTGTGGAATTTCATATGTTGGATAGACTGGACGAAGATTCTATATAAGGTACATGGAACACTTCAATGCAGAAAACACAATAAATACTCGGCAATGAGCACGCATATGAAGGAAACTGGTCAGTTTCACTTCAATTGAAAAGGATCTCACAATAATCAGGAATACAAACAAAGGTAAACTTTTAAATGAATTAGAGAATATATATATTTTTCTGGATAAAACATATAATAAAGATCGAAATCTTAACGATGATACGGAAGTCAGAAGTCCCCTATATACTTTAACGCCAAGTTATTAAAAACGGTCAACCCAAACCAGAATAAAGTCCCACGAATATTTAGACCCTATAAATTAAAAACTCCCCTTATCTCAACAAATACTAACCCTACATTTGCCCGTCCAAACAACCCCCCTCCCACATTAACATCGGCATGCAAAGCTCCGCCTACCTCTGCTTCCCCTCAGCATTCCAAACCACCTCTACCGCATTGTTACAACACAAGGAGTAGGAACTAAACTAACGCTGCTGATGCATTAAGACGGACATAGTTTACGGTGAACAAGTAAGTATCTGTTTTACATAACATATATTTCCTAGGGATTCACAAAGGATTTAAACATACACCGTCAAGCTCCTTTTTTGTTTCATTACAGTGTAACCACATTCTTTTCCACGGTGTTCTACATCTTCTAAAGGGACCACACTTTCATGAGACTGTCAAACACTCTTATATACTCGTCCCAGCAGCGACTTCAACCAACATATCAACGTCTTCTTGCATTAGTTATCTTACGATAATTTTTTATTAATCAACTTAATCTTAAATCGTTCGCCTTCTTTCTGGCTAGTATTTTTTAGCTCCTGTGTTTTAAATAAAAAACAGAAATCAACCTTAGCTTTTGCGTATTGTCATACCACTCTCGTTTATTGAGATCTTGGGTTCGATATCTGACCCCCAAGCAATGCATATGTTCAAACTTCCTACACTTCAGTGTCAGACATGTGTTGTTTTTAGAATTAATATGACACAAAATTCTTTTCAGACAAACATTTCAAATTGCATAAAGTGATTTTAGCAAGTGTTGTATATGTTATGTCTCAAAATCCCTATTTTATAATAATTATAACAATTATTCCACAGTGCTATTACATTTAAGAAATCACATTTCAATTTTTATAAGTGATAATGTCCTCTGACCAATGCTTGTTGTAAGAATAAATAAGGCTGATGATACCCAATAAAAGTAGGGCGAAACATGTCCTTTTAAATTTAGTAATTTCTATGTTTATTTAAACAATTAATTGTATTGAATAGGTGGGATAATAAAAACACTCCTTTCGTAGCTGTTTTCAATACAGAACAACGACGAGAGTTATGGTTTGTACCATACCACTTAGTCAAGCAGCTCGTCTTCTTTCTCCCAGTTCTTCCCAGCCCAGACTTTGCAACATTTTTGTAACGCTACTCTTTTGTTGGAAATCACCCAGAACAAATTGAGCAGCTTTTCTTTGGATTTTTTCCAGTTCTTGAATCAAGTAATCCTGGTGAGGGTGACATACAACTGGAACCATACCCCTCTGGGGCCTTATCAGAGACTTATATGCCCTCTCCTTTACATCCTTACTACAACCCCTAATCACCCTCATAACCATGTGCAGAGATCTGTATCTGGGTGTTAATATAAGGAAAGATCTTCATTGGGGTAATCACATAAATGGGATTGTAAATAAAGGATACAGATCTCTGCACATGACTCCCAAACCATTGACTGCTGTCCATCTCACAACATTATCGAGGTCATGTTGCAGTTGCTCACAATCTTGTAACCTATTTATTACTCTATACAGAATAACATCATCTGCAAAAAGCCTTACCTATGATTCCACTCCTTTACTCATATCATTTATATATATATATATAAGAAAACATAAAGGTCCAATAATACTGCCTTGAGGAATTCCCCTCTTAATTATTACAGGGTCAGATAAAGCTTTGCCTACTTTAATTCTCTGAGATATATTTTCTAGAAATATAGCAACCCATTCAGTCACTCTTTTGTCTAGTCCAATTGCACTCATTTTTGCCAGTAGTCTCCCATGATCCACCCTATCAAATGCTTTAGACAGGTCAATCGCGATACAGTCCATTTGACTACCTGAATCCAAGATATCTGCTATATCTTGCTGGAATCCTACGAGCATCAGTGGAATAACCTTTCCTAAAACCGAACTGCATTCTATCGAACCAGTTATTAATTTCACAAACATGTCTAATATAATCAGATAGAATGCTTTCTCAAAGCTTACATGCAATGCTTGTCAAACTTACTGGCCTGTAATTTTCAGCTTTATGTCTATCACCCTTTCCTTTATACACATGGGCTACTATAGCAACTCTCCATTCATTTGGTATAGCTCCTTCAACCAAACAATAATCAAATAAGTACTTCAGATATGGTACTATATCCCAACCCATTGTCTTTAGTATATCCCCAGAAATCTTATCATTTCCAGCTGCTTTTCTAGTTTTCAACTTTTGTATCTTATTGTAAATATCATTGTTATCATATGTAAATTTTAATACTTCTTTAGCATTAGTCACTTCCTCTATCTGGATATTATCCTTGTAACCAACAATCTTTACACACTGCCTTTTGAAGATCCTCACATACACACTCCCCTTGTTCATTAATTATTTCTGGAATGTCCTTCTTGGAACCTGCTTCTGACTTAAAGTACATACACACTCCCCTTGTTCATTAATTATTTCTGGAATGTCCTTCTTGGAACCTGCTTCTGACTTAAAGTACCTATACATACCCTTCCATTTTTCAATAAAATTTGTATGACTGCCAATTATGCTTGCCATCATGTTATCCTTAGCTGCCTTCTTTGCTAGATTCAATTGCCTAGTAAGTTACTTCAATTTCTCCTTACTTCCACAGCCATTTCCAACTCTATAGGTTTGTTCCAACAAGAACGGGAACAGTTTGCAAACTGGCTGACGCATGCGCAGTACGGAAAGAGCGCTCCAACAAACTTCAAACTCCAACACGGACTCGGAGTCGGTTGTTCCAACAGACTATGGACCGTTCCTGAACCAGTTTGCGGACTGGCAAAGCAGTTCGTGCTCCAGAACAAGTACTGTTCGTCAGAGACATGCGCAGTACACCAAAATAAGTGTGAGCTGTGCATTGTGGTCCATAGCTGTCACTTGGTGAAGCGTGAACAGCTGGTCGGTATCTTCTGGCGCGAGCAGACGACACGTTTCACGTAAAATTAAATAGAAGTTCAGCGTTGTTATACAATTATACAGTAAAAGTTAAAAAGTTATACAGTTAAAAAGTCATATTTGACTACACACTAATAGTAAGAGGCACGAGATAAAAACGAGAACGATGCATGACCATTTTGAAGGCGGTTCCTTGAACAACTAGCTCACTGGGACATTCTATAACCAATAAATAAAAAATAAAATTTATAAATTCTGATGATGATCTTATGAACACAGACTGCAGTGAAGATGATCCAGGGATATATTACAATATCCCAAAAGCAAAAAATGAAGATTATTTAGGCAAGTTATTATTTTTTTTACTTGTTTGCAATTATGTTTAAATGATACTTATTTTCACTACATGCACGAGTAACTCATAATTTAGTAACCAAAATTCTCTTTCTCTCTCTCTCGCTCTCCACCTATAGAAGAAACAGTACCTCGCTATGACAATGAAACGTTCAAGGAGCATTTTCGCGTCAGTAGGGAGATAATGGAAAATATTGCAGAACGGTATGAAGGAAGTGACTAGTACAAACATCAGTCTGGCCAATATGGAAAACTTTCTGCACTGAGTCAGGTTTGTCTGTAGCTGCTACAATAATAATAATAATAATAATAATAATAATAATAATAATAATAATACCAGGCGAGTTGGCCATGCGGTTAGGGGCGCTCAGCTGTGAGCTCGCATCCGGGAGATAGTGGGTTTGAATCCCACTGTCGGCAGCCCCAAAGATGTTTTTCCGTGGTTTCCCATTTTCACACCAGGCAAATGCTGGGGCTGTACCTTAATTAAGGCCACGGCCACTTCCTTCCAATTCCTATGCCTTTCCTGTTCCATCGTCGCCATAAGACCTATCTGTGTCGGTGCGACGTAAAGCAAAATAGCAATAATAATAATGTCCGCCTCTGTGATGTAGTGGTTAGTGTGATTAGCTGCCACC
Organism: Anabrus simplex; assembly: GCF_040414725.1. Taxonomy (NCBI): domain Eukaryota; kingdom Metazoa; phylum Arthropoda; class Insecta; order Orthoptera; family Tettigoniidae; genus Anabrus; species Anabrus simplex. The sequence continues at coordinate 1,546,450,012 of NC_090265.1, forward strand.
CCCGGAGGCCCGGGTTCGATTCCTCGCTCTACCACGAAATTTGAAGTGCTACGAGGGCTGGAACGGGGTCCACTCAGCCTCGGGAGGTCAACTGAGTAGAGGTGGGTTCGATTCTCACCTCAGCCATCCTGGAAGTGGTTTTCCGTGGTTTCCCACTTCTCCCCCAGGCAAATGCCGGGATGGTCCCTAACTTAAGGCCACGTGCACTTCCTTCCCCCTTCCTTTAAATCTTCCCATCCCCCCGCAAGTCCCCTGTTCAGCATAGCAGGCGAGGCCGCCTGGGCGAGGCAATGGTCTCCTCCCCAGTTGTATCCCATGGCCCAAAGTCTGAAGCTCCAGGACACTGCCCTTGAGGCGGTAGAAGTGGGATCCTTCGCTGAGTCCGAGGGAAAAACCAACCCTGGAGGTTAAGCAGATTAAGAATAATGATAGTTATTATGACAGTAATAATAATTTTAATAATCGTTAAGTGTTGCTTTTCCAATAAAGGTTCAAATTTTCCTGTGGTTTGTTGGGCATCAGACTTCAAGCTTCCGGGCTGCTACAGATCGGTTTGACATTTCTTTGAGCTCTCTACATAGAACTGTCAAACGATTGACTGTCTTCATTAGCAACTTATCCCCAAAAATGATCACTTGGCCTACAGAAGATGAGAAAGTAAATAATGAGCAACATTTCAGGGAAAGTGGATTTTCAGGTGTCATTGGTGCCATAGGTGGCTGTCATATTGAAATTGATAAGCCTGTAAATGATCCTGACTCTTACATAAATAGGAAAGGACACTATTCCATACAGTTATATTTTATTTATCAACATATGTCTTCATAATAAACCACTGTTATTATTAATGAATTAATGAATGCAAGCTGTTTGTGACCACAGGCGAAAATTTTGGATGTGTTTCCGAATTTTTTTTTAAATGCTATTTGTTCGGGGCGTCGACCCATGTGGATCTTTTGCCCCTAATGGCACCATAGTGTATGAACCTCCGTGTAATTGGAATGGCGGTAGTGTGGAATGTTGTGTGTGAGGAAAGGAAGATTAAGGACGCCACAAAGGACGTCATTACAATTTAAAAAACCCTGACCCGGCCGGGAATCGAACTCGGGGCCGCCGGGTGACAGGCAGACACGTTGCCCCCTACACCCTGGGGCCGGACTAGCAGAGCATTTAGAATTTCATCTCTTGGCAATAATTTAGAAGGAAAAAATGGGATCAGTATTTGCTTTTAGGTGGCATGGTTATCCTCTGAATAGAACCGTCTACATCATCGGTTTTTACGCTGCCAGTACTCGTGGTAGAATTATAAATTCACGTAATTCTGGAATAAAGTAAAGCAAAGTATTTTAGAAACAGGTCCATTAGTCTATTATTTAATAGTTGAGTCATTTTATTGCCAATTACCTTCCACTGAGTAGACCTAACAAGTTTTAGCAGAGATGAACAAGAACAGCTGTTTGTTTATCCTCAAACAGGAATCTACCGCGTAATTGTGAACGCATGTGCATTGTAGGTTTTCTTGACGGTACACGAACCATTCCAACAGACTGCTGTTTAGGGACGGTTCCCAACGAGTACACAGCTCGCGCATGCGCTTACATCAGTTCATGTATCGATACCAAACCGTACGCAAACTGCTTGTTGGAACAAACCTTATTCCTTTCCAATCTGCACTTCCTTCTTAGTCTATTTTTCTATTATAATAAGGTAGGTCTTTACCAGTCCTTACCACCTTTAAAGGTACAAACCTGTTTTCACATTCCTCAACAATTGCTTGAAACCCATCCCAGAGTCTGTTTACATTCTTATTTACCGTTTTCCACCGATCATATTTACTTAAGTAACAAGAACCTTCTACCCTCCTACTCTGAAAGGTTGAAACTCATCCTTTCTTGGTCACAATGAATATGCCTTTATGTTCCTCAAAAACAAATAAGCAATAAAACAGATATCATTAGCACCTTAATATTAAGGACTACCCTCACTAATCAACTCTTATATTATTTTATAGCATTTGGCAATTTAAATTTGGTAAGTACCTACCTCTTCCCTAAACATACTCAACGGCCTAGGAAATGCCTAGTGGTTCTAGATCTGTTGAAGGGAAAATCTGACATTCATTGCCCCATGATACAGAAGGGGCAAAGTTTTCAGGACTGGCAAGCAGCTAACAGATGCAGGGATCGGAAATTCCTGGGATAAGGAGATCCCCTTTTACGAGTAGGTACAAGGAAGGGCACTCTTGCCAATGGGAAGAGAAATTGTCCCACAAGGTGGACAAACTACAGGATGGCTAAAAGCATGATGCTGAAAGCAATGAGGAATTACTGCATTAAAGATCTACTGTTATCCTCTAATAACACATCATGGCTCTGTTCAAAACACAGTTTCAAGTGACCCATTCAGTTCTCCAGCAGGAGACAGTTTTGGGCAAGGATGTGGTTGAGAAGATTTCATTCAATGATAGTATTAAGATATGAACATGGAATGTATGAATACTGGCACAAGCTGGAAATATGAACAATACAATCCAGGAAATGGTAAGAATGAGGATTAAGATCACTGGTGTGAGTGAAATGTCATGGCCAGGATCAGGTTATTGCAATATAAATGAACACCAAGTGTATTATTTGGGAGCATCGAATGGACAGTTCCACTTTGGAGTGGGGCTTGTAGTATCTAGATCAGTTGCAATGTGCGTCACTAATTTTGTACCAATCTCGGAGAGTACCATGTCAGTTCAAATAAATAAGTTAATGCATAAGTTAATATCATCCAGGTGTGTGCTCCAACTACAGATGAGAGTGATATTGAAGTAGCAGAACTATATTCCCAGATAAGTGATGCATTGAAGAAAATATCAAAATGTGATCTCATATTACAATGGGGGATTTCAATGCCAAAATTGGTGAAGGTTCTGAAGGTGACTTCATAGGCCTACTAGGTCTTGGTGAAAGAAATCTGCATACCTGGAAGTCTCCTGGAGACTCACCTGAACATATTATCAGAAACCAGACTGACTATATCCTGGTAATCCAAAGATACAGGAATGGCTGTACCTCAGTGAAAATATACTCTGGCACTGATATTTTTACTCAGATTAAATTACACTGAAGAGAGCTATAGAGAATGTGGTTGAAAATGAAATGAAATCCACAGCCTGTTTCCAGTTTCAACTGGGTCAGGAATGGAATGAAGCCATCCATCTTACGGCAAGGATAGGAGCTGTTCCAGCTGCCGAAGGTTGTCGTACTCCTCTGAGGCAATGATTAATGCAGGGGTCGAAAAATACCGGGCGCCCAGTCGCCATGGCGCCTGAAAATTTTTACCTGGCGCCTGAATTTTCAAATTCGGTTTTGAAAATTATTTTTTGAAATCCGGAGTTCCCTTACATGTACTTTTCCATTACTTTACAAAGTAACAAGTCGTGTAGTGTTTCAAGTTTTTTTTTCTGTAGCTCACATTTATTCTAATATGTGCAATAAACATTTTCTGTGCTTTTGGCAGAGTCTTGAATTTTGTAATTGCTCTTCGTACCTTGGAACTGGACGTTTCAGTTCTGCGCGGGAGCTGCCTAGCGGGCATGGAAGATATCGTTGTAACCCGCCAAACAAGTATCCTTTCATGTGGACATATCGTAACACGAGTTCTATTACAGATTATCAGCTATCGGTAGCCGAGTACAAAGATCAGACCAGAGTTGTGGAGAAATGGAGGGAACTACTACGTTAAATAATTCCACAAACACTACATTACCGCCATCCTTCCCGTGACTAACCGTTCCTCAACCATTGCCGCCAAAGCAGTGCTGATAAATTCCCGTGGAATTCATTCTTTGCATTTAGAACATACGGAATGACGTGTGTATCAATTCTTGCATTTTCACCGAACAGTATTTATACTTTTAATTTAATTACAGCATTTTGGTTTTGAACAGTTTGCACTTTATAAATACCGTTGTTTTTATTCCTGTGCGTTTATGGAAAATTGGCAACGTAGCATCAGACATCGAAGCCCGCGAACTCGGAAGCCATTTTACGTTTCTGTGCTATACTTGAGAAAACCGGCAAAATGAAACGAACAAAACCGCACGAATTGACTGATGCGAGTAACAAACAGTGTACTCTTTCAGATTTCTTCGTAAGTAGGGCCCGTTAATGTAACACGAAGTGATACAGAAGGGAGTGAATGTGAGAAAACACTTGATGGAAGTGCCGACTGTAGAGTTCAGGATGACAGTGACCAGCGTGAAATCAAATATACGTCGCAATTTCAATTTTCAGGCAAACGGAAATTTCAGCACATTCAGCGAAGTGCGTAAAGAAAATGAATGCTAATGTTACAGCATATGAATGCATTGTACATGGCAACTTATCATATTGCAAAAAATAACAGACCCTACACTGATTTTGAAGGTTTGGCTACATTGTTACGCAAGCTGAATGTAACTGATTCAGAGAAGTATGAGAATGGTACACAATGCAGAGAATCGTATCTTGAATGAATACCGTGGCTGTGCGATGAAGACGGAATTGCGAAGTGTAAATTATGCAGTAACTTTCGTAGTATTGCCGATAAACATTCTAAAGGTGTATCCGAATTTTCAGGACCATTTAAACTGGAAACGTTTAAAATCATACGAAAAATCCTATCCTCACTTGAAGTGTCAGGAGGCTGAAAAAATGGCGTAACAGCCCCAAAGGGCCTTGGCCTACCAAGCGATCGCTGCTCAGCCCGGAGACCTGCAGATTATGAGGTGTCGTGCGGTCACCACGACGAATCCTCTCGGCCGTTATCCTTGGTTTTCTTGGCGGGGGCCGCCATCTCACCGTCAGATAGCTCCTCAATTGTAATCATGTAGGCTACCTCGAACCAGCCCTCAGATCCACGTCAACATCCGTAACCTGGCCGGGAATCGAATACGGGGCCTCCGGGTAAGAGGCAGGCACACTACCACTACACCGCGGGGCCGGCAGGAGGCTGAAAGTTTCATGAAAAATCCCGAATGTGTACTTTAAGCGAGGTGCGTCAAGAAAATGAATGCTAAAATGTTACAGCACATGAATGCATTGTTCGTGGCATCTTATCATACTGCAAAAAAAAAACCGAACCCTATACTGATTTCGAAGGTTTGTTTGCATTGTAAAGCAAACTGAATGTTACTGGTGAGAAATCAAACAGGCACATGTAGTGTAATTTTAAAAGACGCTGACCTTGAAGGTGACTGGTGATTATTTGGGTTAGTATCTCTTAAAATATAAATTTCCATTCTTATATGAACTAATAATAATAATAATAATCGTATGGCCTCAGCTACCGTGTGCAGACATTTCGATTTGACGCCATCTGGCTGTCTGCTCGTCAATTTCGACGTTCCGTTTTACTCTAGGCCCAGTAGATGGCTGACAGAGTAAACCGGATCTCTCATGGGCGTCTATGGCTGAGATTTAATTAATTTTGTCGGGTAAATACCAAATGTATCACCAGAGGTCTTTTACATGCCGACATCGTACGACATGGAGTGTCGAGTGGACTTTTCTCCGCCCTTCAAAAATCCGAACTGAGACCATACTATATGAATAGTAACACAGTAAGGTTTCCACCTATTCAGTACTAATATGTATTTACAATGTTATAAATTACATGCATATTAGTACTGAATAGGTGGAAACCTTACTGTGTTACTATTCATATGTTATTCTCAGTTCAGTACGGACCAACAACATGAAATTCATAACCCTTGATGAGACCATACTACTCAAAGCCACATTTCAAAAATAGTACGTAGCTTGATCCTAGTCTAACCTGTGGTGTTCATAATGTATATTTGCGAAAAATGTGCTGGCTCCTGATAAAAAGGGGCTGGCTACTGAATTATTTCTATTTTCTTCTACCCCTGGATTAATGCCTGACAGATGAAATGAAATGATGAAGAGTATTGCTGGAATGAAAGATGGTATGGAAAACCAGAGTACCGGAGTAGCCTCCACTTTGTCCAGCACATATCTCATATCAAGTTACCAGGATTTGAACCATGGAACCCAGTGGTGAGAGGCTGGCGTGCTGCTGCCTGAGCCATGGAGGCTTTCATTACGAAGCATAATTTACATAAGATTAAGTTGAAGTGCAACTAAATAATGTACTAAGCACTGCACCTAATAATTTGTTCACTGAAGAGAAAACTGAAAAATGAAGATGTACTGTGAAATCGATTAAAAATAAACATCTGAAATCAGATTTTGCCAAAAAAGAAGACCTGGATGACTGATAAGATCCTCAAAATGTTGAAGAGGAGGAGGACTGCAAAAAGTAACACTGGAAAATATAAAAACATTAATAAAGAAATCAGTAATAAACTAAGGGGAGCCAAAGAAAATTAAATTCAGAATAAATGTTCACAAAACAAGGATAGCAAACAAGTAGGTAGACAGTGGAGGAAAAGTCACTGTTGATTCAGAAAACATCAAGCATACACAGAAGGGATACACAGAAGAACTGTTTCTTGACAACCGGCCAGAACTGCCGAAGAAAAACTGTAAACAGGACCGAGTATTCTGGCAGAGGAAGTACAAACAGAAATAAAGACAATTATAGATGGCAAAGCCTCAGGTCCAGGCAACATCAACGCAGGTTTATTTTTATTTTTCAATGAGGACAATGAAGTGGCTGGCTGTAATGTTCAACATCTCCTATTCTGGCAATATTCCTTATAAGTGACTAAAATTGAAATTTGTTGTACTATCTAAAACAGCTGGAATTAACGTATGTGGAGGTTACAAGATGATTGAAATATTAAGAAGTATCAGCCTAAATGACAAATTATTGCCAACTTATACAGGATTCAGATTGCCTCTGTAAGACTGGGAGGGAAGAATATGAAAAATATACACGTCCAGGGGGTTATAAGGCAGGGCTGTATGTATAATGTCTCCATTGCTATTTAACATCTATTCGGAATATATCTTCAGGGAAAAACTAGAAGATATAGAAATGGGAGTGCTTTTAAATGGCCAATGGTTAAACAACACTTGATATGCAGATGACACGGTAACCTTTCAGATAGTAGCTGTAGGTGCTAAAAGGTTTACTTTGTCACCTATTCAATACATATAAATTTTACATTTGGGAATTTATTGTTAATTCCACTTGAGACATGTTTCGCCTTTCATTGAGCGCATCATCAGTCAAATGACCTCCTCAAGGCAAAAATCAGGTACCTGATTAGTATTTAACTTGCACATATTAATACACATTACAATGGGAAATTAAGTACGAGAAACACTTGTACAATGGTGATGGTTAAACAATATAAGTTTATAGAATAAGAAGTCGGCACCAATGCTTGAAATTACTGGGTAATTATAGCAGAGTTCAGCAGTGGTGCTCTGAAGAATAATTGACGCACTCATAGGAAATTATAAAGTTTATAAAATTATTTACAGTATAATAGTCATGGGGGAAAGGGTATAGTGTTCAGCATCAAGGTTGGTAACTATACAGTAAATTTACATTATCCAAACTTATATTATAAACTTACCTGATTTTTGCCTTGAGGAGGTAATTTGACTGATGATGCCCTCAATGAAAGGCGAAACATGTCTCAAGTGGAATTAACAATAAATTCCTAAGTGTAAAATTTATATGTATTGAATAGGTGACAAAATAAACCTTTTAGCATCCTATATTCAGTATCTTCAATACGGATAACAATGATTTTTATCACTTTCAGATAGTCCAGAAAGTTTACAGTAGAGGAAGTACAAACAGAAATAAAGACAATTATAGATGGCAAAGTTATGGTCAATCAATCAATCAATCAATCAATCAATCAATCAATCAATCAATGATCTGCATTAAGGACTGTTGCCCAGGTGGCCGATTCACTATCAATTGTTTACCTAGCCTTTTCTTACGTTTTCTTAAACTACAAAATTTATCGAACATTCCCTTGATAAATTATTCCAAACCCTTACTCCATATTCTATAAATGAATATTTGCCCCAATCTGTCCTCTTGAATTCCAATTTTATCTTCATATTATGATCTCTCCTACTTTTAAAAGCTCCACTCAAGCTTCTTCATCTACTAATGTCATACTAGCCATGAATAAAGTCTTGACATTAATTAAAGAAAACAAAAGTTATGGCCATAAGCAAAAATGTTATCCCTACATGTCATCTTGTAATCGACCAGAAACCTGTTGAATGAGTCTGGAAATACACATATCTCAGGACCGTCATTAATGATCAATGGGATAATTCGAATGAAGTGAAGCCCTGCACTGGAAAATCCAGGACTGTGTTCAATGAAATGGGAAAACTCTTTAAAAGTTGTGAGTTAGGCATAACACTAGCCACAAAAATAAGACTTCTTCGCTATCATGTATTTTCTGTTCTCTATTATGGTGTTGAAACATGGACATAAAAAAATTAAGAGGCCTTTGAGATGCTAACAGTGTCATGGACAGATGTCACCAAGGATGAGAAAGGGTAAGAAAATACCACCTACTCTAAAAACAAGCTTAGATACCTCGTTCACATCACAAGAAACAGCAGCAGATACCTTCTACAACAAGAAATTCTGCAAGGAAAGATATCTGGAAAGACCTTGTTGACAGGAGACAAATCACCTGGCTAGAAAACCTCAGAGACTGGGGACTCAAAAGACATCAACAGAGTCATTCCAAGCAGCTCACAACAGAGAAAGCAGATCCAAGATCATTGCCTACATCCAGAATGGATTGGAACTAGAAGAAAAAGTACCTACCTGACAGCAGCAATAGCATGTCCAACTTCATGCACTACACTGCAAGTAATAAGTGTGATTACATAGTAGCCAAGGTCACTGATTGGAATATTTATTCCAGGTACCTGCAAAAAGGAAAGAAAACTTTGTAATTAGGTGCAACATAAGTGTATAAAGTCATATAAAGAATGATAAAAAACATGAATCTTATGATAAACATAATGACAAGACTACAAGAGAGGGAGGAATAGAAAAAAAGGGGAGAAAAGGACAATTTGCACATCTTTATACACTGCTGATTTCAAATACAGTAGATAGGTAGAGCCCTGCGTGGATATACAAAATAGTATCCACATCTGCTCCGCATCCACACTTCCTTCATCCGCAAATGGTTATCCGCATCCGTGAATTGTTATTCGCGGAAATTGTAAATATTAACTATAGCATATAACACCCAAGGTATTGAAAAGGATAGATCTGTTAATATAATACAATAGGCCTGATACCTAGCATCAGACTCCCACAGTCACAGGTTTACGAGGGATTTTCTCTTGCGACAACTACTGACGTATTAGCCTTTGTTCCTTCCCTCCATTAATTGCGGGCAGGAGCCAGTTGAGCTAAAGTCAGATTTACGGCTTTATGGTCTCAAGGCTCTTTATATATATATCACAATTCTCCCATAATAATTTTGCTAGTCGTTAGGTGACCCTTACGTACAGCTGAGTGAAAATTAATAAACCTCATTATCTGCATCCACAAATTGTTATCCGCGGATATTGTAAATATTATGAGCAAAATTATCTACACTGTCACACAGTTTGCATCTGCCACGACAGTAACTTCGTGGAAAAGAAAAGAACAATATCCACGGATATCCGCATCCATGCATGGCTCTATAGATAGGCAATATCCTCATCAATCCCATTCTTTCAACATCAATTTCTTCTCAACCCTATCCCTTTCTATAAATGACTTGATCTGTTACTATTTCAATCCTTTCCATTATTTATAAACCTGGAAAAATTCAATAAAAAAACATGTTTTCCTCTCTGTTGCCTCTTGGCTTTAATAACTATAAAGCTGTGGAACAAAAAAAACTGTACCTACTTCAACTTCTCTTTCTACAAGTAAATAGAAATGGTTGATACAATCATTCCAGTAATCTGTAATTAGATATGCAATTAATGTCTGAAACCATATTACACAATTTCTATTGCTATATATGGCTGTCATATTAATCTATCTAGTGTACAAAGAATATCCCAATTTGGTATCCATAAACTTGACTGTATCTAGAAATAATTCAGGTATAATGTACAAGTATACCATGAATTTAAAAAAATATATAATGTAATGACTGGTCCATGAGGTCATCAACAAGAGAATCAGGAACAGGCTGATCAGACGACCTCCTTTCGCAATGTGTGACTTCCTGAAATTTGCGAGTATGGCAGGATGCCCGCTGCATGTTGTAAACTTCAAATGTCTCTCTCTTTCATAAAAGAGTGAGACCTGTTTTGTACATTCGCTGCTAGTCTATACAAACACTACCAGCTAATCATGTTATTTGCAAAAACTCTGCACATCTCATGCCTCCAGTAAACAGAATCTTGGATGTACATTCAGGCCTAAATACCTACTTTCTCAGTCAAAAACATGCTCTTTGTTACTGAGAATCTTTTTGAGGATCCAGTCTCTGAACTGTGGCTACACTTCATTTACGCACAAGCTTTCACATTTCACATTGTATTGATGGTGGAGAGTGACAGAAAAAATACCAATTGAACTGATGGATGCAATGAGTGACTTGAGAAGAAATCTCTTTAAAAAATACACACACACATTGGTTTATTCCTAGTAAAGTGAGAGTGTTCTTAACTTTAATTAAAGAAGAAAGCTTGGTTAGAAAACAAAGCAAAGAGGAAACTACTGCAACATTCTATGAAAACTGTCTTGAATACTTAGATCTGTGGCTTAAACACTTCAAGGACAGAGATTTCCCAGTGGGGTTCATTAAAGCATGTTCCTATATGGTACAAGGTTCATTGCCAGGCAGGGGTTCTTTGATATGGATGAAGATAATTAATTATTTGATGAACTTTCATGCTTAACAAAGTATATAAATCTGTGGAACAACTGGAATGATCTGTAGGTTTAGATCGGTGTTCCGCAAACAAATTTTACTCACGGCACACCAAATACAAGTATTATTCCCCTTAAAAACATTTATGAAACAACCATAATATGTAATGTCATCAACATGTTAATAATAATAGCTGATTTAATCAATTAATTACCAAGAGAGTTGGCCATGTGGTTAGGGAGATAGTGGGTTTCAACCCCATAGTTGGCAGCCCTGAAAATGGTTTTCCGTGTTTTCCCATTTTTACACCAGGCAAATTCTGAAGCTGTTAAGGCCATGGCCACTTCTTTCCCACTCCTAGCCTTTTCCTATCCCATCAGACGTATCTGTGCCAGTGTGACCTAAAGCAGACTGTAAAAAGCAAATCAATTAATTGAACTGATGAATCTAAGTAAAAATCCAATTAGCCAATCAATGTACTTTAGGTGATTAATCAAACCGATGGTGAAGCGTGGTGAAGGAGAAATAACTGTTTTGCATGGCACAAAACATGTGTATTGTATTATTATTTGCTATTTGGTGTGCTAGTGTCAGCTGCTGTATAACTGACAGGTCATTATTGTCCCCGTTAAAATTGGCGATATTACGAGTATTTTAACAAGTGGAAAGCAAAAATTTTATTGTCTGCTTGAAGCAGAAGCATATCATTTGGGAAGTTGTGGCGAGCCGAGAACGAGTTTTTTTTGTCGTTCAGAGGGGTGAGATACGTCACCGAGACTGTGCCAAGGCCAGGCCAAACCACGTGACTGCCTTCGCACGCGCACAACCCAGCTTGTTTCTGGAATAGTCTGCGCAAATTAAAGGAGACCATCAGCCAATTGCCGTTCTCGCTGAAGAACACGCCTCCCTGGCTAATTAGATAAAAGGCCTTGCTTCGAGTGAATCGCTCTCTTAATGCGCTTATTCTGAAGCTCTCTCTGAATATATTCTTCGCTGTGTGAAACATCACGTTACCGGACCACGTGGAAAGGAAATTTTCAAGTCAAGTCGACGCCCGTTCTACCAGAATTTAGTCTGATATTTAGTGAATTCTGTGGAATAAAAACGCCTAGGAGCCAAGTTAAGTGTGACAGTGTAGACGAGCTGTTTATATTCTGCGTGTGCTTGTGCAAAATACTTCATTTTGTCATCTCAGTTACAGCTTGTGACCAGCAATCTACGGAAGACGTCTTAGAATTGAACATCTCAAGATGAAGAATTCCGCAACCACCGGCAACACAATTTCATCGAGGGACACCTGTCGCAGAGCCTCCATGGAGCTGTAAAAATGTAAGGCGTCTCTGGTAATTGGAAGGAGACTGGCCGGAGTATGCTGAAATAACTGGCTGTCGACGGGAATCGAACTTCACCAAAACTTGAGTACCTTTTTAATTTTATTTATCTGTCTTACCTTTTGTACAACTAGAGGTCTTTCTTCTTAAGTCGTAAATCTATTAGATTGCTGTAGTTAGACATATTTCATTTTTCTACTTCTTAAGGTGTCGTGGTAGACTAGGTACGTGTGAATGAAATTTTGGATCTATTAGAGTAGACATGTAGGTTGTCTTTGAATGATTTCCCATGCTTAAGGAGCTTTATGTTTAATAATCACTGACCACACGATAAATCTACTTTCCTTGCAATATTGAAAGTCACCGGACGGAAAATTTGCGTGTACATTTTGAGTGAATAGGGTCGAACCTAGTGTCTTTTAAGATCACTTGTTGTTTTTATGATGAAGTCATCTAATTTTACGATATTCCATGAGGATCAGTAGATGTAATAATCACTTAAATAATAATATTGACTAAAGATCGGGTAAAACAGAAGTAAATGCTCGTGAGCCATAAAACTACTGTAGAGTTCCTAAATGTGAGATGGAATGTGCTCTGTTCATGAAGGGTCTGGAATATGGCCTATCCTGAGGGATATTTGTTGTATAATTGAGCAATTGATGAATTAATGGTGATATTTGATTTATTCTTGTGTATTTGGAGCGCAAGATGGATTATAATTATTGGAGCACGTGTTTGCGAGTGTATTTCACAGGTAGGAAGTAAAAATAATACGAGTAAGGCTCACGCTTGCGGTAAATTCAACCTGTAGCCCAAATGATGGTAGTGCTTATGGATTTTACTAGAATCTTCCATTATAATTTCATGAATTAGATGAACTTGCGTTGATATGTGAAATGTATTTCTACCAAGTGATACCCATGACTTCGATCACTAGCCACCATAAATGAAGGAGAATTTCAGTACACGAATTATTTCTGCTAGACATTACGCGTCCCGACCACCAATAAAAATCATGAATAAATTTGCCAAATCAGGATTCGATGTAAATAGTGTACATAAAAACGTGTTTCCCTAGTGTGAATGTGTGGGTGTGTAAATGTGTATATTTCTCTTGTGTCATGTTGATTTCATTTAATTTTGATCTGGTCATGCACTTGCTGTGACGCAGATCACACTCATCGTTGTGTGTCGCCTTAAGAAATATTTTCATGCCCTTAAGGGAAAGTTTAATTAAGTTAAGTCAAGGAAGACTAGGAAGGAATTTATTTTCTAAATTAGCGAGATTTAAAAGGAAAGATCATCTCGTTACTTTATGAAGGCACTCGATTTGTAAATAAAATTTATTTAACTAGCTCACACGTTGGTAATGTAAATTTCTAAAAATCTGAAATACTTTAAGATTAATTTGAATAGAAATGAAATGCAAAGATCAGAGGTAGAAATTCGTTAGCCGCATGATTACTTTGAAACATTGTGAAAATAAGTCATTAATAATTAATTAAAAATAATTACTCTGAAATGCTAATGATGAACATTAGGTAAATGATGCAGTGGAAAATTAATAAGAACACGATCGTGTGACAATGAAACAGGTTAATTGAATGATAAAAAAAAATAATAATAATAATAATAATCAGAATAATAATTAATTAATTTTGAGAATTTTGGAAACAATTTTCATTTTCTACTGAAATTCATGTTGGTGTCATTGACCATTATTAAGTACTGTAAATGACAAATTCAATTGAATACATCTTAAAACCACGTGTTGAGACTACTTTAAATTGGTAAAGCTTTGAACACATGTTAATTTATTTAATTCTTTCAGTCAAATGTTTGGTTTGAAAAGGCAAGTGGCCTAATTACTTCTTTGGTTTCATTACAGCACAGTAAGGCTGGAGATATGAACACGTGTCACTCTAAATCGAGGAAGAAATCCAATATTATGAAAGTTCTCTGTTAAAAGTAAAATATCAGCAAGAATATTTTATCTGTTTGTCTGCTTATGTGAATAAATGTCAGAGTGTTGTTTTAATATTTCTTTTTATCCTGCTTGGTCATCAATCCTTAACAACCCTTAAATGCCTCTAGAAAGTGATAGCCAACGATCGAACGGTCCACCTTGGGATTCCTCGCTCGATGGCTGGGCTTAGCTTGGGAAAAATGGGGGCATTATAGTACGCTGGTCTTCAGATATTTCTTTCAGAAAGGTAAAAACAATAATGCCTTAGTTGCTTTCTTCTAAAATGAAAGTTATGACCACAGCTTTTACAAACTATTGGAAAGGAAATACCAGAAAGGCTATTGTAGTACTGTAATTACGCGAATATTCCCCCGCATATATATATATTTTTTTAAATTGAGGCACGAACTTGGGGTGTGGGTCAAATTTGTGTCAAGGTTGGTAAGTTTTCATTGTTGGATATACAGTTACACTTTGTGTAACAGCAGATAGAAGAAAACTGCCCCCATATGTCATATTTAAATGGAAAACAATTCAGACTGTTAATTTAAAACTGCATTTATAATTTTTATTAAATAGTATTTTACAGAGTAATTTAAATTCAAAATTTCTCCATGTCATGATAGACTGAGTCTTCCGGAACGTGCAGGGGTAGCTTTCCGCACTTGCTTTTACTTCAGTGTGTCGATAGTGTGTTTCATAATTGCTAAGTTTGAGTGAAACTGTATTTCTTTTGTATTCATCGTTTTAAGGAACACCACAATATCACGTAACAAGCAGTGTGCAGAGAAACAGAACCCGCATACAAAGGCAATGCTGACAGCTGGCGATAAAGCGTGTCTCATAATTGTAATAAATCCGTACGTATCGAACAATACTGTCATTGCCAATGAAACTGCAATATTTTTTTTTTTTTGTCTAGCCAAAAGAGACGTTTTTAAAGGAGTTGGGGTCACTGTACTGTGTTGCAATGCAGACGGGAGCGAAAGATTTCCTCCCCTCGTCATAAGAAAGCTTGATAAGCCAGAATGTTTTAAGGGCGTCAGGTACTTTCCGTGCAAGTACAAGGCATCTAAAAATGCAAACAGTACAGTAATCCAAAAAATAAAGCACTTGCACAGGGGAGCTAGTATAATTTGTCCTCATCTTTGAATCGTGTTTCTTTTTTCTTTCGTTGCATGAGATTAGGTTTGCCACTGAGTTATCTAAGTGCGTTATTTGAATACTGTAAATGCACCTTGTTGGATACATTTTGGATTTTTTCCATGGTATTTGAAAGGTTTTAACTGTGAATCAATGTTAGTTGCATGCAGTAACCGGTCTTGAATGTTTTGTGACGCAGCAAGGGTTGGCATTTCTGAAGCACAAGTTGGCAGTTAATTCAAAATCACGTAATTTGAAGTCTGATTTTTGCGTCCCAAAGAGTTCGAAATACTGAGGTTTTACTGTATCACAAAATTAACATCAGTGCTCGCCGGTGTGTCTATTTCAAGTGTTTACATTTCACGAAAAGAATTATCCACCACCGGTCGTGTTAATATCCACCAAAAAGGACTACCCATGGGTTCTCCAACATCAGGTATACTGGCTGAAATATATATAGATTACTTAGAACATCAAGAAATCCAAAAACTAGATAATATCCCCTTCTGGTGCAGATTTGTGGACGACGTATTTGTTATAATAGACAATAGGCACACCTACGGAACAAGAATCTTAGAACAACTAAATGAAATAGATCCCCATATAAAATTCACCATGGAAACTGAAAACAATAACACCATAAATTATCTAGATATATCTATAACTAGGCATAACGACCATTTAACATACAAAATATACAGAAAACCCACTCACACATCCAACACAATAAAAATAGACTCTACCCATCCATATACACACAAGAAAGCTGCATATTACAGTATGATATATAGAGCATACAACATACCACTAACAAAAAAAGATCTAAACAAAGAATTGAATTTAATCCATGAAATAGCCAGACAGAACGGATATAAAAAAGAAATGATCAACAAGATCATAAAAAAAATAAAAACCAACCCAAAACCAAGTTAACCAGAACCGAAAAAAGCAAAAAAGACTACGTACTATTCACCTATAACAAAAGCCACATACATCCTATAACAAATATTTTTAAAAAACGAGGCCTAAAGATAGCCTATAAAACCACACATAGCAATGTCAACATCTTACACAATGCTAAACCTGTTAACAATAAAAATCAATACAATCACTCAGGTGTCTATCGCTTGAAATGTAATGACTGCGAAGCCAGCTATATAGGGCATACCGGAAGGAACTTCCAGATACGATACAACGAGCACATTAATGCAGTTAAGCATAGACATTTTTCAGCTATGGGACAACATATCGAAGACCAAAAACATAAATTTACAAATATTAACAATGACATGCAAATCTTGAATACAAACCCCAAGAGCCCCTTGCTCAGTATCTTAGAAGAATTTTACATAAACTTAGATCAATACGTCAACCCAAATTTCAACCTAAATGAAATTACGGGGAAAAAACTAACATTCTTTTCGATACAGTTATCCCCCTCCTAAAAAGTCATTATTTGAAAACAGTCAAGAAACAACATCCCATACATACAAAAGAACCGCCTAAAGATCCCTCCCACTCTAGTTCTGCTCTCTCCACAGTCGTCCCTCCCATCCCTCCAAACCTCCCCTCTACAGCCGCAAGCAACAGTCCCAAACTAACACGCTACAGATCTCGACGTGCAGCCGTGCAACGCACACAGTGTCAACACCCAACGTAACTACAACACACACATACTTCACTCCTTACAATTCATCAGACGCCGTTCTTTACACAATTTATTTCTATTTACAGACAATACGGCCTACAACATAAAAGAAGCCCTCACGCTATCACCCAAGACATCAAAATGTATATTGTTTGACACTTGACATAGTATAATGCCATACTAAGATGCACGCTGTAACTAAATAAACTTCAGCTCATTATACGCAATTTTAACTCAGCATTTAGTACATACTGAGAATATAGTACACAGACAATGTGTCCAACCGATTATACATTAAGATGTAATTCTTCATAACTACGTTTAGAATCTTCAAGATATTTATACCACCTGCAATATTATACAATCATCTGAAGAAGAAAACACTGGAATGAATTAAAAACAGTTATAAGTTTCAACATTAAATAGTAGCACTCCACAATACCTGTGTACTTACCATACCAACAGGAATATTGTAGTAACAACAAACATGTAACAAGTTAGAGTAGAAAGAGGACCCATTTTATATTGTTTTTACTACTTCATTCATTCTTTAAACGGCCTGTTATATCGGGTCAACTTTTTATGTACATATAACTTTTTTTAAACATTGTAATATCTCAATATCACAAATGTAAATAGTAATAACTTCACAAATATCAGTATACATAAGTAATGTAAAAATTTTAATTGATGTTCATTAGATCAACAAAATAATGAGGTGACATGCCTCTCACAACATGTAACTTTTAAAGTTAAAGAGGAAAGGTCCCATTTTATTATTCTTACTATTTGAACATTTAACTTGTTTTTAATCATTTGTCAAATTGGGTCAGTTTTCATGCATATGCAACGCTTTGTAATGTGATGTTTTTGAAACTAGTTGTAATATGACAGCTGAGGATGACCCCATAGGGGTCGAAACCGGTACTGCATTTACTGTAATCAATAGTAAATAAACACTGTATTGATAAGGTGGAGGCTTCCATATCATTTTTATCTTATTGGGTTAGTCATCCAGAATGTGACCCATAAGAAAGATAAATCAGAGATAGCCGCTTTGTATGATACACTAGAGAGCAGGTTAAGAGCTTTAGAATCCATAGGTGTAACCAGGGATAAATATGGGTCAATGTTGTACCCTCTCGTACAATCGTGCTTACCTGAAGATGTTTTAAGGGTGTGGCTCAGAAATCAATCATCAGGGAATGAAGATTTTATCAGTCCAGATAAAGCTAAACTGGAGACTCTTCTTAATGTCCTCAAACGTGAAGTGGAGGGGGAAGAAAGGATTACCTTTGTGCAGGCAGGTTTTGGTTTACCCGATGGGAAAAAACAAGAGAAGGGAAGAGGGAAAATTTCTGAAAACACATTGCTATCAACTGCGAGTTATTGTTTTCTGCAAAATTTGATGGCAAGAAGCGAAAGTGTATGTTTTGCAGCACACCACATGAGAGTAAGGAATGTCACCTTGCTCAACAAATGAGCTAGGAAGAAAAGCGTAACAAGCTAGCCAAAGAAAACTGTTGTTTTGTATGTCTGAAGTTAGGGCACAGAGCCAAGAATTGAAAGGCACACGTTCGATGCCCCTTGTGCACTAACCCTTATGTTGTTATTATGTGCCATAAACTAAATGTGAAAGCGGCTGAAGAGAAACCTGAACCCAGAACTCAGGAAGGTGGGGAAAACCAGAGCTATATCTCCATGAACATTCAGAGTGCCACAAAAGAGGTGTTTCTTGAAGAAGACGGCTGAGGAAATGGGTTACAAACCTTTGAAAACAGAGACGATGATTCATAAGTTGTTTGGACGCGCTGAGACCTGTGAAGAAGACAATGTAGAGGTGAGCAGCTGTGATGGTTCATATAGTACAATGTTGCAGTTAATTGACCAGAAAGCAATTTGTGGGAAAATTCCAAGTTGAAGTTTGGGCCCTGGATGAAAGAGGTGAGGGAGAGAAAGATATGGCTCTCAGAGGTGGGAACTGATCCAGATGACGCAGAAGTTCTTCTAGGAGCTGATGTTGCTAGAAGTATTTTGATGGATGAAATGCATAAGCTTGAATCAAGATTGGTAGCCGTTAGGACTGTGCTTGGCTGGACTGTGACAGGTAGACTGAAGGAAGGGGAGAATATGACACTCTAGTTCTATATACAACCTCACTGTTCATTCTATCTGCCTCGATAGCTGACGTATGGAACTTGGATACCACAGGCATATCTGATCCAGTGGAAAGCAAATCAAGAGAAGAAGTGGAAGAAGCCGCATGTAACTACTTTCAAACTGCAGTAAAAGTTAATGGCAATGAGGCATCAATTTTGGTAATGAGACAAAGTCTCTCATAGTGCAATGGCACTGCCGGTGGCTACAACTAGCCTGTGCAGTGACCTCCACAGTATGTGCTAGCCATGCGTCTTGGTAGGTGTGCTAGGTACCAACTGATGAGCCCAGTCTAGCACACGGGGGCAAAACGCAGGCAACCAGGAATGAGTTAGCTGGAAAATTTATGATGTCCAATAACGGACAATTTATATTGGTATTATAAATTTACTCTTTCGGAATAAATATTTCAGATTCCCTAAGGAAATCAACATCTATATCATCTGATGGCCAAGCAAGCATCAATTTTTGGTAATGAGACAAAGTCTCTCATAGTGCAATGGCACTGCCGGTGGCTACAACTAGCCTGTGCAGTGACCTCCACAGTATGTGCTAGCCATGCGTCTTGGTAGGTGTGCTAGGTACCAACTGATGAGCGAAACGCTGGCAACCAGGAATGAGTTAGCTGGAAAATTTATAATGTCCAATAACAGACCATTTATATATAAATTTACTCATTCGGAACAAATATTTCAGATTCCCTGTGGAAATCAACATCTATATCATCTGATGGCCAAGCAGGCATCAATTTTTGGAAATGAGACAAAGTCTCTCATAGTGCATTGATACTGCCGGTGGCTACAAGTAGCCTGCGCAGTGGCCTCCACGGTATGTACTAGCCATGCGACTTGGTAGGTGTGCTAGGTACCAACTGATGAGCCCAGCCTAGCACAGAGGGGCGAAACACTGGCAACCTGGAACGAGTTAGCTGGAAAATGTATAATGTCCAATAACGGACCATTTATATTGGTATTATATTAGTATCTATGGAACAACAAGGAGATGGCGGAAAAGAGATTGATCTCTGTTTCGAACAGGCTGATCAATGAAGGAAAGTTTGAGGAATACGGAAAGGTGTTTCAGGAGTGGATAAATGAGGACGTCATTGAAGAGGTTCCAGAGTTCCAGTGTTATTATTTACTGCACCAAGGACTATTTAAAGATAACTCTATTACTAAGGTGAGACCAGTTTTTGATGGTTCCTGCAAGTCAAAGGATATGCCTTCACTGAACGAGTGCCTCAAGAAAGGACCTAATTTGCTACTACAAATCCCCACACTTCTTTTGATGTTTTGGAAGAATAGGATAGGGGTTATTTAGGATATTAGAAAGGCTTTTCTTCAGATAACTGTCCAAGAAGCTGACCGTGATTGGTTACGCTTCTTATGGTGGAAGGATTTAGAGGGAAGAGGATTAAAGGCATTTCATCACTGCCGAGTAGCATTTGAACTGAACTGCAGCCCATTTCTGCTTAAAGCAGTGTTAGATCTACACTTGAAACATTGTACGGAATACCGAGAGACAGCTGAAAGGTTGAGAAACTCCTTTTATGTTGATAATATATTGTAGAGCCTATCACTTCTGTGGACAATGAGGAAGAAATATGTATGTTTACGGAAGAATCTACTGCATTGCTGGGCAGAGCACGGTTTGATCTTTGTAACTGGGAGAACACATGGCTAAATTCTTCTGAAAGAGATTCATCTAGTTCTGAGGTAACTTCGGTGTTAGGTCTTGTGAACAACTTGACGTATCGAAGATTGATGAGAAGATCACTAGAAGAAATGTATTGGCTGCTGCCCAGAGCATCTTTGACCCTATAGGTTTCACCTGTCCTCTCACTCTAGTACCCAAGTTGCTGTTACAAGAAAGTTGGCAGAAATGAGGAAAAAGTTTGAAAAGTGGCTTCAAGAACTGAACGTATTGTCTGATATTAAAATTCCTAGACAAATAGCAACTTGTGAAACACAGGAATCTTGGAGCCTTCACACATTTTGTGATGCAAGAGGTGTAGCATATGCCGCAGTTGTATTCCTTAAATCACACGATGGTCAAAACTCAAATGTAACACTTTTACAGGCAAAATCTCGTGTAGCACCTATGAAGAAAACCACTATTTCTCCGTTGGAACTCTTAGCTTGTTCACTTGGAGCTCATCTTGCTTCCTCCGTAAAGGCAAGTTTAGGAACTGGAGATCTTTCAACTTATTATTGGACGGATTCAACAACAGCGCTCTGCTGGATCAAGAGGAAAGAAGTCTGGGGAACTTTCGTGGCCAACTTGGTGAAGGAAATTAAACAGTTGTCAAGCCTTGATAGTTGGAATCGTGTGCGTGGAGTGAATAATCCGGCTCCAGGGACTGCTCCGCTACCAAACTCCTGATGTCAAAATGGTGGGAGGGCCCTCAGTGGCTGAGATGCCCCAGTTCTGAGTGGCCTGTTGACGATGTCATGCCTGATGAAGAAAAGGTCAACGAAGAGAAAAAGAAAGAACTTTCTACTGTTGTAGTTTCTTCAAAACCAGAAGAAAAATGGTATCTGCACTATTTTTCTAAGTAAATGAAAGTTGTCAGGATGACAGCTTGGACTTTGCGATTCATCCACAACACGGCAGGAAAGAGAGGACGACACACTTCAAAGGAACTTGAAGTGGAAGAATTACAAGTGGCTAAAAGGAGGCTAAGGAAGATTGTGATGCAAGAGATGCTTGGAAAAAATGAGCAGACGTCCCTCAAATCTATCAATGTGTTTGAAGATGAAAGTGGGTTACTTCGAGTCATGACGAGTTTAATAAGGAGAAAGGATGAAGAATTATTCCTAACTCCCATTCTGATACCTTCAAATCATACGCTAGTTCACATGATGATCATGGAGAAACATCAAGAATTGTCTCATGCTGGAGTACAAGTTCTGCTCTCTACTTTGCGAGAGCGGTTTTGGATCATCAATGGCAGAAGAACCATAAGAAAGGTGATTTCTGGCTGTATCAAGTGTAGAAGATACCAAATGAAAGGAATTACTACAGAGGTCGTACCTTTGCCAGAGGATCGAATTCAAGACGCTTCTGTTTTTGAGATTGTAGAGGTGGATTTGGCTGGCCCATTACATCTCCGAGGGGGTGAAAAGGCGTGGATAGTGATATTCACGTGTGCTCATTTTCAGAGCTGTACACTTTGAGCTCATCAGAACTTTGTCTACTCCAGGGTTCCTTCAAGCGTTACGAAGATCCATTGCTTGGAGAGGGAGAGCAAATGTTATGTACAGTGATAATGGAAGGAATTTTGTGGGGGCTGAAAATGCGTTCCGTAATCTTGACTGGACAAACGTGAGTGTAGAGGCTAGTTGTCTGAGAATCACTTGGAAATTCAATCCTCTCACTGCTGCATGGTGGGGAGGCTTTTGGGAACGTATTGCTCATATGTTAAAGAAGTTGTTGCGACGAATCTTAGGTCGTTCGTCTTTGGATTACGAGGAACTGTTGACAGTACTAATGGACACTGAAGCAGTTATTAATTCCCGACCATTGACTTATTTATCTGAAGACAGTGATGATTTCCTAGCGTTGACTCCAGCAATGTTTCTTCAGAATATTCCTAGGGTGGGAGTGCCCGATGTTGATCACATTGATCAGATAAGCCACAGAAAGAGATTCTAATATATGCAGCCTCTGAGGACAGAATTACTTAGGGTAACTTAAACTGGAGAAAGGTCAGGCGAACTCACATTGAGAGTTAAAGGTGGGGGAAGTAGTGATCCTTGGAAGTAACGGAGCACGTACAATGGACTGGCCTTTAGGAAGAGTGGTTGCTGTATATCCCAGGAAAGATAATATAGTCAGAGTGGTCAAGGTGAAGACTGCTGGTGGTGAGTTGGACCAGCCTGTGCAGAACATCAATCCACTGGAAGCAACTCCCATTACTGAGTGGCAGAATGAAGAAGAGGTCCAGGAGAAGAACCCTGCTGTGCCTGACTCTAGCAGAACTGTTCCACGAGTGGTTACTTCAAGATGTGGGAGGAAGATATGAATTCCCTCTCGTCTCAATTTGTAGATTTTTTCTTTGCTTTTGTTTTGTTTTGGTTGTGAATTTAGTGGTTTTAATCATAATATGATTAAAAGGTGGGAGGATGTTACGAAAATTTGGTTAAGTTTATTTGCTCTTGGCCTCAAAAATGGTGGATACTAGCAGGATATCAATGTTTTACTTGGACTCGGTGGTGTGTGATGCCTGATGTGACAGTGAAGACAAAAGAGTGATATGTAATGGCAGTAGCCATGTGTATGTTTGTTTGTGTCATTGTGCAATAAATAGTATGTCCTATCTTTGTGGTTAATACTAGTTCGGTGAGTTAGTCCGTTAACGAAACAGTCACCTCCTCTATCTGAACATTATCCTTATAACCTTGTATCCTTGCAGGTAAAGTTGAAATTCAAGAGGACAAATTGGAGATTGCAATAACTTACCAAAGGAGATATTCAATCAATTTCCAATTTCTTTGCAATCATTTAAGAAAAGGCTAGGAAAACAGCAGATAGGGAATCTGCCACCTGGACGACTGCCCCAACTGCAGATCAGTAGTGAATAAATCAAAAATCTTTATATATTACTGACTGAATACTTCTGCCTTCTGAATCCTCGCATACACACTCCCCTTGTTCATTAATGATTCCTGGAATGTCCTTGGAACTTGTTTCTGCCTTAAGTAAATTCCTTAACTGACTGGTGGTTTATACACAGACTGAAACAGTGATTTTACTCTCCCACAAAATATACACAACCTATCTTAATAGAAATCTGCTGACTTCACACTGGAAATAAATTTCTAAATTTTTTCTCATGTACAGTACATATTTTCAATAGGAGGAGTAATAATGGAGCTATAATTAATGGAATGTTTTACAGTCTAAGTCCTTGCAAGCTGTCCACTTCATGGCCGTATCGATGAGTTTAATCAACAAATTAATCTAAAAAGCCACCTAATCGATACTTTATTTCTTTTGCCTTTGGCAAACTTAAAAATACATTAACAAACACAGTAATAGAAATAAAGTATCGATTAGGTGGCTTTTTAGATTAATTTGTTGATTAGTCTAAGTCCTAGCGGACACAGCTCGAAAGCGATTGCACGCACAGCAGATTTCTTATTACTAACATATAAAGGGAGACTGTGGATTTATGGCTATGTAATGGGTAATCTCAGAAACTACTGGGCCGATTTTTAAATTTCTTCACCATTTGAAAGATATTATCATTCTGGGTAACAGGCTATGTATTATCCTGGAGTATCAAAGGGCTGCCAATGAGAACCATGATTTGGGCCCTTTGGCACACTAGCCTAGGCTAATACAAGGAAAATATTGAATTTGTCATACAAGGATGAGATGTTCATTTTAAACATCACAACGCGAAGAACAAAACCCCATTTCTAAGGCTCTAAAACTAAGTTTTCGAGATACTGGCACCACACTCTTCCGCTATAGGAACTGGATGAAAAAAAGACCAGCCATAACCATCGCAACGTCAGCTCAAGAGTTCTATAATACAGGCCTGGGCCTCTTAAAATTGAATATGCTGTCTAAACGGTTAGTCTAATTGAACAATGGAGTGTACCATGCGTGTGTGTGTTTTTGTTTTTTTTTTTTGTTTTTTTTTTTGTTTTTTTTTTTACAAGTTGCTTTATACGTCGCACCGACACACATAGATCTTATGGTGATGATAGGAGTGGGAAGGAAGCGGCGTGGCCTTAATAATGTACAGCCCCTAGCATTTGTCTGTTGTGAAAAATGGGAAACCACGGAAAACCATCTTCAAGGCTGCCGACAGTGAGGTTAAAACGAACGAACGAAAAAAACACACACACTCACACCCCGGCACCAAGTGTACTTGAAATTCGATTTGCCAGAAAAAATTTTATATGAATTTTCTTCTTATCTCTAATATTTTGCTGTTTTATTATCACACTATCTTTTAAGCGGGCTATGTAGTGAAAGAAAATGCGAAGCAAGTCACAGGGAAATCAAGTTAATAAGCACCTGAACAATTAGTCCTATTAAACAAAGAAGAGCAGGTGCACTTAAAATTCTATTTACCAGAAAAATGTTTATATGAATTTTCTTCCCACCTCTAATAATCTATACAGTATCTATCTATACTTCTATACTAATATATAAAGAGAGTGTGAGTTTGTTTATATATAATGTGTAATCTCAGAAACAACCGGACCGATTTCGAAAGTTCTTTCACCATTTGAAAGATATCATCATCCCGGAATATCAAAGGGTTCCCTCAAGAACCATGATTTAAGAAAAAAATAGCAGCAATAATAAATCTGATAGTTTGCATTTTTGATTGTCTGTGTTTTTACATGTAAAAACTACTTGAATCATGCTCAAATTTTGCAAGCTTATATCTGATACCTTTGATTAACACACAAGCTACTTACTATCATGCTTTCTTTTAATTGGGCTATATAGCGAAAGAAAATGTGAAGCAAGTCAGAGGTAAATGTGAGGTTGGGACACTTAAAATTGAATACGCTGCCTAAACGGTTAGTCATATTGTACAACGGAGCGCACCAAGTGTACCAGAATAACGATTTTCCAGAAAAAAGTTTATATGTATTTTCTTTGTATCTCTGACTGTTTGAGATAAAAATGTTTTGCTGTGTTTTGGTGCAAGTTTTATCTTTGGTCTTTTAGTTTTGGTTTTTCACGTAAAAACTTCTTGACAGACCATGCTCAAATTTGACAAGCATACAATTGGAGCCTTTGGTTAATGGAGTGTGATGTCCTTACTTTGAATGAATAAAATAAGCCATTAAATGGCAGAAGCTGTACCATTTAATTCAAGACTTGCTAAACACATTCGTATGTGATCCACAGCGTCCTCTCATCCACTCGCCTTTCCTCTCATTTTTGCAGTAACAAAGAAGAAACCATATACAACTGACTCTGGTTCAATTTGAGGATAGTACACTAGCACCGTGTGTGAGTCTATCTTATTTTGAACGCCTATGATTGGCACTGCAAGTTACTGCAATAATATAATATAACATAACAGAAATCAGTACAACTCCTGTTCAGTTGCAGCCTTCCTGATTTTTAACATTCTCGAAGTTGCCCTTATGACAAATTTTAGCAATATGTCTTGGAAACCTACTGCTCTTTAGGGAACCATTTTACGTTACCGTATATGTATATGCAGGTCAATTTTCCCATATAGGCTGTATTCCAATAATAAAACACTAACTCATCGTTAATCACTTTTCCTTTGAATTTTTACTTACGCTTTATTGTGTTAATATTGCTGAATGTTGGCTTTCTGTCCATTGGAAGATCCTGTAAGACTTTGGGTAAACCATAGAGACAGTCTTTTTGAGGATGTAAAATGGCAAGTAGAAAGTGAGTGTCCACCATTAAAATGAAAACTGTCCAACTTGATTGTGACTGGTAGACAGCAAGGGGGTCTGCCATCATAATGAAAACTCCTCAACTTAATTGTGATTGACAGTATGCAAGGGGGCCTACGATTAGAATGAAATTCCCCCACCCGGTCTTCACATAAAAAAAGTCATATGGAGACTTCCCCGTCATGCTTCCAGGGATTGGTCCCAATCCTTACTGACTGAAGACCCAAGTTAAGTCATCTTTAGAGCTCTTTGCAGAGGATTTTCTTTGCAGAGGATTTTCTGCCACCAACATGCCTCAATCTGCCACTGGCTGCTTGGGCATGATCATATATTCGGTCTTGTTGACATTCAGCCTCAACCCAAACTCCTCACATGCCATCACAACACAACCCAGTAGCCTCTGCAGTCTTTCCTGGTTATCAGCAAACAGCATGGATCCATACTTCGCTGAAAACCTTCCGTGGTTCCATCGTTTCCCATTTTCACACTAGGCAAATGCTGGGGGTGTACCTTAAATAAGGCCATGGCCACGTCCTTTCCTGTCCATCTTTGCAGCTGCCAACGGTGGGGTTCAAACCTACCATCTCTTGGATGCAAGCTCGCAGCTACGTGACCCAAACCATGCAGCAACTCTCTCGATATCTCTGTATTTGTATAGATTACAATTAATTACAATGTCATAAAGTACTGGAATCTAGCAAACATATACAAGATATGCTAAGGCTTGCTGGAAAGAAGTACTACATGGTCTTGATAGACTACAGTAATGTAGACATTTAAAAAATTTGACTGCATGATTGGAAAAACTCATCCACTGACAATAATATCAGATATCCTGAGCTACAACTACAGTACATCCCAATAGCACACGAAGTCACTTTAGGCTGGGCTGAGTGGCTCAGATGGTTGAGGCACTGGCTTACTGACCCCAACGTGGCAGGTTCGACCCTGACTCAGTCCAGCGGTATTTGAAGGAGCTTAAATACGTCAGCCTCGTGTCGGTATATTTGCTGGCACATTAAAGAACTCCTGCGGGACTAAATTCCGGCATCTCAGCTTCTCCGAAAACCTTAAAAAGTAGTTAGTGGAACATAAAGCCAATAACATTATTATTATTATTATTATTATTATTATTATTATTATTATTACTGACGTCACCTTATCCAAGAAAATAGTTCAGACCAAAGGAATCTAGCAAGGAGAATAATTTATAAAAACATAATTAAACCCACTGTAGAGAACAAAAAACTGGACTCTACCTGATCAAACAATCAACGTCTTCTTAGCATTGGAGAGGGACATTAGAAAAATATATGGGCCACTCTTGCAACAAAGGAGACTGGTGTATCATCAGGACAAATAAAAACCAACAACCTAAAAGATATAGATATAGAAACAGATAGCCTATTGTATCAAGCTCTGAAGACTTGAATGGCTGGATTAAATTTGAAGAAAAGTACACAATCCCAAAATTTATTGAATGAGAAACTAGAGGGAAAGAGGAATGTTCAACAGACAAAATTAATATGGTTGGGTTATGTTCAAGGTGGCCTGATGAACATTTCTTTCTTTGCTAATTGCTTAACGTCGCACCGACACAGACAGGTCTTATGGCGACGGTGGGACAGGGAAGGGCTAGGAGTGGGAAGGAAGCGGCCGTGGCCTTAATTAAGGCACAGCCCCAGCATTTGCCTGGTGTGAAAATGGGAAATCACAGGAAACCATTTTCAGGGCTGCCGACAGTGCGGTTCGAACCTACTATCTCCCGAATACTGGATACTGGCAGCACTTAAGCGACTGCAGCTATCGAGCTCAGTGGCCTCATAAACAAAGCAATGAAGGATGAAAGCTCAACTAAAATGGACCAACCAAGCGAAGTGACAGTGAGAAAACAAGCCTTCTGCAGAGGGAGTGTTGTAAATGAAGTCAGCATGAAAGGAATCCAGTGGGAAAGGGAACATGAAATGTTGAAGCTACATATTTGACATTGGACCAAGCAGAGAACATAAAATGCATCAATGAAACATATTTCATACTGAAAATAAAAAGCTTCATACTAGGCTACTATTTATAAATAACAGTAGCTTATGTGAAGTCAGGAGCATCACACCTGAGGTTCGGTAGAGTTCTGCAGATCTAAGTTATGCACAAAACAGTACCCTCAGAGCAATCTTAACATTCCGGCTTTCTGCTTGGGACTAACTGGGAGAAAGTGCCTAGAGGGAGATATACTGTCAAGCTCTGTCCTCTCCTGAGTTATGTCATACATAACCAAACTTACGGATCACAATGGTGATCCAGCCGTTTAGTTTTTTTCGCTCCTGTTTTTTGGTATGACTGTTGACCAAGAGCATCTGTGTACCTTCCTCGCACCCCATCCCCTCTCTGATACAGGAGTCTGCTAACCTTGACTGATGGTTGTTGCGTTATAAAGCAATTTATTCTTGTTGATCACAACTGTCATCCATCCGACCACTAGCGTGACTTCTTTTGACTTTGTTTGTTTTGATGTAGATGTTGATTCCCATAGGGAACCTAAAATATTTGTCCCGAATGAGTAAATTTATAATACCAATATAATGGTCCGTTATTGGACATTATAAATTTTCCAGCTAACTCATTCTTGGTTGCCTGCGTTTCGCCCTCGTGTGCTAAGTTAGGCTCGTCAGTTGGGACTTAGCACACCACCCAAGACGCAAGGCTAGTGTATACCGTGGAGGCCACTGCATACGCTACTTGAACCAAGAATGAGTTAGCTGGAAAATTTATAATGTCCAATAACGGACCATTATATTGGTATTTGTTCATTTTCTTATTACGGTGTCTAATCTCAATTCATATGCATATATCTACTTCGTTTTACAAGTTTATATTAATTATTGGTATAAAAGTACAAAATGGATGACTATGAGAATATAAATCGATGGCTGAATGAACCAGACAGTGAGGTATTTCAAAAACATTATGGAGGGAGTGAGACAAATCACAATGTCCAGTAATTTTTCAGGTATTTTTTATAAATGCATGCATAATTATATTGTACAGAAAATACAGTTATTTTCACAATGCATAATCATATTCATTGAATAAATGGCATAGAATAGCCTTATATCACAAAGAAAGTACGGAACACAATGCGCAACCACTGACGTGACTTTTCTTTGAGTGAACACTGGAACAGGATAGTAGATTGGTGATTCCCAAGGAAGTACTCAAAGAAGCAGGTCCTAATGATCTGTCCTATCAGTCACTGAGTATCCTTTCCTCAAGTATTTCACATGCACTTCCCTACCATTATAATAATATAACTATAATCATTAAAAAAGTTAATTTATTGCAGCCAATAGCTACATAATATGAAAACAGCTGTGCATAAGAACATAAACATGTTTTACATTACTTACAGTATCAGCAACTTACCATTGGTTCAAGAACAGGTGCCTGTGTCTGTTTACTGCCATTACCATCACTGTCTGTTTGCCAAATATCAATGGAAGCTTTGATAATGAGGTAAGTTGCCAGAGGTAGTAATCCCAAGGAAAACCAGGATCCCATAGTAAACCAACACTGAAGAAGTTTTGGATGCCACGTTCCCCATTTTTGCACAAGTCGATTGAATGCAGTAGTAAACCATCTTACCCGTAGTACCTCAATCTGAAAGCCAGTGTTCTGTAGGAAGTATAAGTATGGATAATGAGAGCAACTCTGGAATATAAAATAAAATATATACTTTAGAATGAAGTATGACGATTCTGGTATTTGCACTCGGCAGAGCTAAGTCACGTGCAACGCCCCCCCCCCCCCCCCCCCCCCGCGGAAATGAAACTAAATAAATACCTGTATGAGAACTTAATTCATATAAATTGGGAATTACGGTACCTTAAACAACGTATCGAAGAAAAACAGAGCACAGTGTATCAATCCCACTACAATAACGACATTCAGAAGATCCATGCTAAATGATGGAAACTCGAATCACTTTGTCAGGATCTCATTCATATTCTTCTACAAGGAAGGACTCTAAAAAGCAATATTATTTAATATCTTGATCATTGTCTGTTGCATGAACCGTAATCCGTATAATGGTTGTCAAATTTCACGACCATAACCTTCACTTTACAATGTAAGCATTGTTTCCAGAGGGTATATTCAACAAAATTAGTTGTCAATTCATTTATATCACCTTACAAAGCTATATTTTATTATCTGCAAAATGAACGTTCGGATAATATCTCTCAAATAGTCTCCATTGAGTTATGACGGGAGAGTAGATGTTTTTCTAAAAGGATGACAGCAATATACTGTAACACTTGGTAAGTAAACAAACATAAACATCCTATACCGGCCAGGCATCAACTAGATGCCCATCTTCTATTCTATCCTCTTTGATGCCCATTCCCATTGACTCCGCAATCAAAGAGTTTAGGTGGAAGTAAGTTCACTCATCGGTAATATGAGTAGCGTATACTCGTCCAACACTTGGCCAGCTGGATACCTCGCTGCACACCCTGTTTTCTGCGCAACTTGTAAGCAAAGAGAATGCTTGTAAGGAGCGATAAAAGAGT